>NW_014040263.1:0-16468 GCF_001186125.1 Sphaeroforma arctica JP610 | reverse complement strand
ATATTGTACATTATTATTATATATACGTATATATATGAATATTAATATATATATATACATATAAACATTATATATATATATATATATATATATATATAATATTTTGTGTGTGGAAGATCGTGTGTTTGTGTGCTTGTGTTTGTGTGATATATGTATGCACACCCACATTTTAATACAATTATATCAACTATACCTCTGTACGTACAAGGGTTTATTTTTGGTAGGAAGTAGTCGCAGCTTTGCTGAATTTCGAGTGCTGTATGCTTTTTCCGTAAATATTCATGTTATTTATCAATCTAGAGTGTAGTTAAACTATGCAGGCCATTCTCATAGTCCAAATATTATTTATCTGGCCGTTAGTATCGTCATACCCCTTGTACTTAGCTATTTTTGACATGTGAATGGGTTAATTCCAGTACACGCTACCACACTTTTTTTATACATGTAGAAATCCACAATTACACTACTATATAAATTATACAAGCGAAGTTTTTATCTATACACTGTGCAGATATGTATACATTTCTCGAAATAAATATATACGTGTGATTGTTTGCCATAAATTTATATAGACAGCTATATTTGCCTCTTATACATATACCATCGTATATTTTATTCTGTATTTTGATATATAATCACGTTGAGACGGAAAGCCCTGCCGATGTTTGTACCCTTATTTGTTTCTGGTAATATTTGCGCCTCTGATCACTAATGTCATTTGCATTTTAACTTCGAATTGGCAAAAAGAGGTATCTCGTCTTATTATTGTCTACCTATGCAGTATACGTTTACATCTGTACGTACCTTCAGAACAAAGATGCACATGAGCTATGCAATTAAGGTATAGCACACCTTCTGTATGTATAAATGTATGTGTATGCGAGAGTGCGTACTTGTGTGCGTGTACGTGCATGCGTACATCTATACATACCGTTGGTCTCGGTAGTATGTGTGGATTATACATGTACATGTTGGTTGGTATATATATGTACTTGAGCGTTTTCTTGGTAATGAGTTTGTTGTTTTTTTCTGGGCCATAAGGTTTGCATACAGTCTGCTTGATTGTTCGTATATTTATATTCAAAGAAAAAGAAACACGTTGTAAAAAACTCATGTTGAATATATTCATTAATGCGCACAGTTGATGTAGTATGTATTCTGTGGGTAATTAACATAATCTCCTATGTATGGAGGTATTGCACGGTCAAAAACATGTATCAGATTATACTAGTATATAAAACAAGTGAGTGAATATGTACATTAATTGCTTATTGTTTGTACTAGGATATTAGGCTAGTTTATTTAAGGACGGGAGGACGAGTATTGCTACAAGTTTGGTTACTCGGGCTGTTCCAACCCCGTTTTAGATGTCTGCTTCTGTTTATCTCTGATTAATTTTCCAGTGTTTGTTTGAGTAGCATTTGTCTCATTGGTTGTTCTCTCATTTCTGTACCTAGACATGCCTACATCAATATGTGTTCCAATAACAGAACAGTGGTATTCAAATGGGACATCTGCTCTTCAGTTGCAGCAAATTCATTCAACTAAGTTTGGTATTATTCATTCTCATTTGTGACCGCACGCCCACGCTTGGCCACTTCAGGGATCTATCTTTCAGTGGCATCGAAAGCTTCTCACCCGGAGTATGGACTAATCTTTCTGGCGTAGAGGTTCTCAATCTTGAAGGAAACTCGATCTCGCAACTGGAGATGTCTGCGTTTAGTGACCTTACTGCCCTGCGCACGTTGGATTTGGAAGCCAACCAAATCATGTATCTACAGGCAGGCGTGTTTGACGGACTGGAGTCACTGGAGAATTTACTGTTGCAGAGGAACAATCTCACCGGTTTACCGGACAATGCATTTGCGGGAATGTACTCCCTTACCAAGTTGAATCTTGACAGTAATCAGATCTCCGTTCTTGCATCGGCCGCCTTTGCTGGCTTGCCTAATCTGCACATGCTGCTGCTGCCGTTTAATCAAATCAGTCATCTGGATGATCTAATATTCTCGGGTCTCGCCTCTCTTACAGTGTTGGATCTCGAGAAAAATCTTCTTAGCCAGCTTCCAGTGAAATTGTTTGCAAACTTGACTGCATTGGAAACTTTAGACTTGGAGGAGAATCAACTGGTTGTGTTACCAATAGGGATATTTGCGGGCACGCCAAACCTGCAAACTCTTGACTTGCGCGACAATAGGCTAAGTGAGCTGGAAGTGGGTGTTTTTGGTGGTCTACGAAGAGTGGTGTATTTGCATTTAGAAATGAATAGATTTGGAGCGGGTTTGAGTGAGGGATTGTTTGAGGACTGTTTTGAACTGCGGAAGTTGTACATGGCTTCGTCGAATATAACAGTTATGTCGCAGTGGGTTTTTCGCGGGCTGTATAACTTAGAAATGCTCGAGTTACAAGGCAACTATCTCAGTGAGCTGCCTGAGGGAGTGTTTTCTGGACTAAAATGGCTTGAGGTGTTGAATCTCGAATATAATAATCTGACACACCTGCTGGAGGATGTATTCATGAGCTTGACCGTGCTAACGAAATTGCAACTGAACAACAACCGGCTTCAAACTCTACCCGCGACTGTTTTTTCAAGATTGGAGTCTCTGAACAAATTGTTTCTGCAACACAACCTGCTAGATGAATTACCGGCGGGGGTATTTTCGGGCTTGACCTCCCTCACCAAACTGTATTTCGGCTACAATCAATTGACGAGTTTGGCGGATGATACTCTGGATGGACTTGCTTCAACTGTGCAGATTGATGCGAAATTCAATGCAGCACCTCTGGAGCAATTTTTGGTACAATACATGCCCATATGAAAGGACACATTCGTATTGACCAAAAAATAATAATAGTGGCGTGCTCGTTTACATTAAGGCCGTGCCCGTCTAATAGATCATGAGTTTACCAAGAATATGTCCTCAGTGGGAAAGTTCTTGTCGACATGATGACATCTGAGACATGTTGTACCTTCTTAGGTGCAACATCTGTAAGAAGGCGTAGACAGCAGCGAACAACCGGACTGGCTCCGGGTGTCAAACTACAGCAAGCGCCATTTGCAGAATACTACAGGTCAACCACCGAATTATAGAAGTGTGGCCAGCTGCTCAATCACAACTGCAACTGATTTATGTGTGAGAGTACAATTTAGAAAATGAGATCTATGGATCTGGATCTTAATATGCCCCGCATCTTATGTTTCATCACTGCAGCACATGCTGGACATGGCGCTTGTGATTGTAAAATGCATATATACGACTGCAGGAAATCAATTTAGATAGTCTGCATTCAATTCTTACAAGGAGCATCCCGAGTTTTCACTGGGAGCGCACAATTGGCAATACATTTATATTGATGGAGGCTATTTCATAGCAACACCACTGTCAGTATGGAAATACATGGTCATACCCGTGGTAGCAGGACTGTGTTAATATAAAAAGGACAAATCTGATGCGGAATTGATCATGTTGCAATGATGCACAAGTAGTCACTCTTCATGATTCTTTCTCGATGTTAAAGAGTATATTGTCGTCTTTATATATTTACATACATGGTAAATTGATAAAACCTATCGATTTTGGTATCAGGCCGGCATGTACTTTTCTAGTCAAATATTACTGTTAATATCCGAGCTTTCTATCTGCATATCTCATCCCACATCTGTTACTTGGATACAACCCCAGAGAACTGTACCTGTCGACCAAGTGCTGTGGCGAACGATTGATTGCACAATGCGCATAAATAAAGTTCATTTTGCGACATTCACTTAATTGCGATCGTGCTCACTCGTCACAGACCACCACTACAGCGCACCTGATAGTACGAACACGAATGTTTATAACCTGCATGCCCTGCATGCAATGGTTAAGAGACAAATCTCTTCACTTCAGGTTCATTGACACGGTCGTTGGCGTTAAACTCCGTTCAATCGCCTACTTGGCAGACCTGCCTATATGGTGAATGATACATATACACCATGACCATGATGGTGTTGCGCTTGCGCTGTAGGTAGGTAACCTCCTAGTATGGATGGCCCAAACCCAAACACACAAGTCGCACAGCCTACTATCGACCACCACACGTAGTATCACCGCATATTTGGTGAGGTTCACGTGCGTTGCCGTACTCACACCCATTGCATTAAACGTTCGTGTTGAAATGCGCGTGTATGGCGTCATACGCAAGCACGTAAAATGTACATCAGTGATAAGATGACCACCCGCGTTGTAAAAGGCAAGTCATCCAGTGATGTGCATACCTTGAGAGAACCACGTGCGATTCGATACGAACTGGGAATGCGATGCGAATCTTCTTGTAAACCAAGTCCGCACGAATTTTTGCCCTCCAGTGCTGTAACAAAATGGTCGGATTGTGCACATGTCGCCAATACCCACTCTTTGACAAGAAATCGATTGCACCCTGTACACTGTACATCACAACCTGGCCAACTCTTACTACCTCAGTGCTATCAGTAAAGTGTTGAAAACATGTCGTTCTGTGACGCACGAATAAGAAAGTTTCTAGTCCCCTATCTACCTTCACAGCCGGCTCTAGAGCATACAAGATCTGTAAGCAGCGCATGGAAGATCACATTTCTACCACTACCGGGAGGTCATCGTCGTCTTCTAGTTCGAAGTCCCATTGAAACCGATCCGAGACAAATAATCTAAACCGCTCCACACGGTAGGTGAGCTCGGTACTGACCCCTTCTGCGTCCGCCACACCAGAGAAAAACCGCTACATTCGTAGTGGTCAGAAGGTGAGCAAGGTAGTAGTAGGATAAGTACGCAGCTATGAAATGCAGCGATAACAACCAACCTAACCTTTCTGTCGATTACTTGCACATCTCTACTGTAAGCGACCCGACAAATTATCTCCTATAGAATATTACTAAAACACGAATTGTATATATACCGTGCCCGTGCGTCTGCCGCAGCACGAAGGATTCTCTTGAGTGGCACTAGGCATGATGACAAACAATTACTGTTTCAATCATACAATTCAATACAGTTATCCCAAACCGTGGTGTAGCCGAAGCTATAGTGCGTAATCGCCGTCATGCAAATCTTGATTTTGTTTTCACATTTGTACCCTGTCCCATATAGCGTTGTCGTGGTAAAGCTACACGCTAACACGCGAATGCCTCAAATGCTCGCGCACGAACACTATTAGCTCAAACAGAGGTCGAACGCAGCCATTGAAGTCATTTCGCAACTATTTTGACGCAATAGAACGCACCTGTAATGTCGTGCACAAGAAATTATTCTTCGAGATAATGTCGATGAAGAAATCCTCTGGTGTTTCCTTTAATTGCCAGTGTAGAGTGGCTGCAAGAATTGAAGCGAGTTAGTGCTCATACCGCTTTGAGAAAACACCACTCATAACATCTTATCTGTAACATCAACACTAACATTAACTGGCGTCCAAAATTGAGGCTTTTCATCGCAAAGTCATGCTAAGTACTGCAGCGTGCTCTCGGTTCATAGATAGTAACCTCCCACACAGTGCCGTGAAAAAAACAGGCCTTCCTTCAATATTCCGGGTAGATATTTCTCATATTAAAACATACCAACGAAGTCGCAAAATAAGTTAGGCATCTCCACGTACGCCGAGTCACACCAGGATAAAAGGTGCACCATTGTCTTCCAATGCTCAAAAGCGTCGAAGCATTGGCCGACCAAAAAACTCACGAAGGCAAATTGCAGCTCACCTAGAAGCGCCTTGTAATCTAGCAGGGAATTGGGTTGTATATTAGATGATGCACCTGTATGTATTTCAGAAGTGCTGATGCATGTTGGTGGTACGCACAGCAGATACGCGCTTGCAAAGTCGTACAAGTCAGAGGAAAATTTCGTGACTACATTATATCAGATCAGCTGTGATAAGAGTTCAAAAGAAGCTGTCGCACATGTAATGAGTTCAATACCGATTGAGATTGCCAAAACAAAACGTTGTATACAGCATGCAGTGAAATTCCAGGATGTCCTCTGGTAAAATGAGGTTGGGATGGCTCTATCTCACCCTAATTCAAGCAGTTAGCTGTCGGAATAGTCACTGACAGACCATTACCACTCACGCAATAGACCAAGATAAATCAAGTGACGTGACTCCATCAACTTAAAAGAACCATGTTGGTCCTCAAATGAAACGAAAACCATGACAATTAGTGTGTATCTAAAAATTGCTAGAAATCCCACAAGAGGTACACTTTTCAATGCCCGAACTTGAGTCCTTCAAGAAGTATAAGATTCTTAACATACTGTTCGCATACTCATTCGAAAGTAGATGCTTCAACAAGCCAGTCTTATCCATGTACGATTGAGTAACAGCATTGCTGGTCGCGTTTGAAGGATGCCACTTTCTGTTCCAAATTTTGGAGAGAGAAAAATAGCATCATCGCGATCATAGACAATAATTTCAGAATAATACTAGTATCGTATTTGGACTTATAGCCCTCAAAAACATTACGTCGACTTATCAAAAAAAACCATAAGAGGCACAAGGACGTACATGGTGCTTTACGGTACGTTACGGTACGTCAGAGGGTCGGAACGTACATTGTGATTCACGGTACGTCAGAGAGTCGGATGAGTGTGTATAGTGTATTATACGTTGCGCAAGATATATGGATGTGCAAACTAGTATCCCGAAGTATGCAGTGGTGGACACCACACATATACATGTTAATGTAGCTGCCTGATATTTCATGGCCCAGAATGATTGTTTGGTATGACAAATTGGGTACGCGTACCTCGGTATCTCTGTGAATCTAAACGCAGACTCGGGCATGACTAGCATTGCTTCAGGGAGGACCGGTTCTTCCTGTACTTTGTCTGCATCCATGTCAACAAGGCTGGATTGCGTATTGACGGAGCTGAGCTGATACATGATACCATACATCAAATAATGTAAGTGAACGTACGTAGTCACAGTGTAAGTCTCTGAACAAGGTGGGGCCGGTTCATTCGATGTTTGAATCACACCCATCTAACACTTTAAGTGCTACAAGGCAGAAGTAAATCACAACAATAGAAATAAGGGCAATTAGGGGTGCAGCCGCAAGACACCCCTGGATGACACAAACAACCCCGGCCCCCTGGAGTGTCCACTAGTTCCAATAAATTGTCCACAAATGCACACGCAGCAATTGGAACTCCTTTGCGAGATACCCACTTCACTGAATATTCTTTTGAATGCAGACGTCTTCTAACAATGCCCTCGATGATACCTTTGCTTTGATGATTTCTTTGTGATCGAATTTTCAAAACACTCGTATTATGAAATTCAGCCAACAACAAGTTTCATTTATCGTATCTTAATAGCTAGCAGTATCTTCAACAAGGACACCAAGTGAGCCACTTACATCTGCTGTGCACGCAAAACCCCATTGCAAAAAATACAAGCTATTTATATCCAAGGATGTACTTCTGAAAGGCGAGTGAAGAGAGCATAAATGTGCTCAATACATTTTATACATAGCGCAACACCCCTTACCTTCCCGTCCAGCGGTTGATGACGTTGAACAACCGCAGGAGTTACGAAATGGGTTAAATTGTGCCATGTAGTATATGACTCGAGCGGATACGTACCCAGAAATGGGTCAAACTCCCTGATTGCTGTTTGTAAAGGAAAAGTGGTATAGTTAGCCAGGTCAATGACCGTCGGATCGAGTTTGCTATGAACTGCGCGTTGCCAAAAGGTTCTCGCCTAGTGCCAGTAGCTACTGATTAGTAGTACAATACAAGATCATTTGTATACGATCGCCTTAAATGTGTGTATATGAGCGCCCCCAATGCCTATTCTAACGGCCAAGCATTCTCCCCAACATTAGATAACTACCGTAAAATACTATAGCTGCTCTCGCAGCGACATATTTACTGCACGCGCCAACTGTTTCTCCCACACACCCATTGCCAATCGCTCTCTCTGCGGTGCGTCTGATTCCTCCACAAGGTCTTCTGAGTCGCAGTCCCATTTCCTTACTACAACTTCAGGTCCCTGTGTGAAGAAGAAAAACGCGGTCCGGGGACCGACATCACGCGTTGACTTCGATATCGAGCTATGGTGGTAAATGAGAAATAAGATACGTTAGTCTTATGTTCTTACCAAGGATTGCTGAACTGCACATTTGTTGTGCAGGGAAATGCTCGATACGACGCCTACATACTACATGCATGTGTATGCGTCTATATCGTTGGCTTTGTCTTCTGGTGACATGCATGTCTGTTTTCACAATTTGCACATTCGCATCTGCATAACAGGTATACAACACACGTAAACGAATACCTTTGTAGAATACAGAATATTGATATACCTATAGTAAGCCATGTGGATACCGTGAGGCAGAAATTTGACGCCTTTAAACCTGTCTCCAACAGTCCATGATTTGTAATCTAATCCGAACTCCGTGCCTGCCGGAACGTCTAGTGCTAGTATTTTCCCACCTGTAGCGAAATTCAGTGTGATATCAACATGAAGAATCTCACACGTGACTAGCAGTCAAAAATAACTCAGGACACACGCGCGGCTCTACCAGATTAAGTGAGCATGCAGCGGGTATTTTATTCTAAACCCAAATCCGAGCGTTTCTGCACGTGGCGTTATTTTCTGACTAGCCAATAGATTGTATTTGTTGTTGGCTTTTCCAAGCAGTACAGTGCCCACAGCTAACATAACTGCTAAAGACAAGAAAAATATACCATTTTGGGCACATATTTATGTCCGATACGCTATGATCTGTACTATATTTTGCTGGAAGATCAAGTACTGCTATTAGTGTACACATTAGTTACATAATAAGGGGCGGAGATAGTATCAAGCAATTATTGCAAACCACTCTGGAGTTTAAGATCCCCGCTAATAGCTCGTTTGAGTGGGTACAAAACGTTATATTTGCATGACAGCGTTCATCTGTGCAAATTCATCCGCACAAGTTTGGTTGAAACTTTATGTGAGTTGCACGGCTATTTACATAAAACATCCGTATTGTTGACGTTTAAAATCTCAGTACCGTAATCTTATAGTCGCCCTTATAGTGTTCAGATGGGATCGACATACTATCAGTAGCTGATATCGCTCACATCACATCGAAAAAGTGAACCAACAGAATACAATTACCGTTCAAATGAGTATGACATAAAGTGTATAGCAAGCATTGGCCATGTGATAGAGGACGACGAAAGCGTACCCAGAAAACAAAGATGGAGTGTTCGATGCTTTGTGAGAAGTTCTCGGCAGCATAGAATTGACCGTATATCTAGTTTGTAGGTATTATCGACTATTTGCACGATTAGTAATTTGTACTACACACCTTCCTCGAAAAGCTTCTTCGCCAAATCCGGATCAATCTCTAAAGATTTGGGCGCGAACGACATACTGCATCAAGAAATGTGTGTCGTATTCCTTGGCTTAGCTGTCGACGTGCATCAAGTTTTAGTACTCAGATTGTGTTAGTGTCGCATCGGTCTGTCCGGTCTATCGCAGGTGAACTAACACGTCGACTTACGTGTGCTATTACTACACTCGAACGGTGCTTATGAATATATCTATGTAGTTGAACAAACACGTGGACTTACGTGTGGCCCCACACTTACTACTACACTCGAGTATATCTATTGTAGTGTATTTTAAGTAATATACTAAATACACTCGAGCGGTATTTAGGCGTGTAATGCCGTGGTATGAAATACGTGACATCGAAAGCCCGCCGAAACATCAATATGCCCATATTTAACCAGCTGCTAAAAATATGCGTTAATGATGATGACTTACGTAAATGTTAAAAGACGTTAAAATCAGTATGAAATCTGTACATATGCGTTAGTGCCTTATGTTGTACTCGCGAACTGTTTCCCAGCACAACAACAGATTATGTATTTATAAGGAGACAGTATCGCTGTCGCTATTACATGTATGTGTTCCTAACAGCAACCACATATACATACTGTAGCCTGCTTGTGTGTCGTTTAGTGGCGTAGATGTTAGGATTGATCTATAGTTATGCCCTGCTATTATTATGAGACTGTACGTTAACTTTCATACTCACACTATGAGCTCTCACCTTAGGACGCGCGGGAGGGGGCTTTGCACCGCGATTAGGTCAAGGCTATCACCCTTGACTATCCTCGCCCAAGGTATCGCACCTACACATACATCTACACCTACAGCCAACGCAGATGCCAAGCCTACCGCGCCGTCAAAAAGTGTATTAGAAAGCTATACCGCACGAATCCGTCGTGGTGAGTTACAAAGTGATGCTATGCAAGCAGCAGTAATCCCACATCTGGATACCTTGCTCACTCGTGTGCAGACTTACACACCTCCTGGGTGGCCAGAGGAGGAAGTGGTGACGTTCCGGTGTAGAGGTGGGGAGAATATCCTGCAATTGACCAGGGGTATGTGTGTGCTGAGTGTGCAAGATGCGGAGAAGGGCACAGACCATACCGAGACTAGTACTAGACCACAGGCCAGTGCCACGACGCACAAACATGCACCTAACGATAGGCGAACGGGTATACGGTTGGGTCAAAGAGAGACCAGAGAAGCCGATTATCTGCTAATTAAAGCCGTACGGCTGAAGAAAGTGGACCACAACGCACCCAAAGGGCTGTATCTGTACGGCGGAGTGGGCTGTGGTAAGTCTCTTTTAATGGACACTTTCTATGACCTTGTGCCTGTGACGCGTAAGAAGCGGATACATTTCCACACCTTTATGCAACGCGTGTATGCAGACTTGCACACCCACACCAAGTCAAATACACTCGGCACCACATACGAGAGTGCACCACGAAGCCGTCTCGGGGCACTCACCAGTGTTGCACAGTGGCTTATGCACGATGCTTGGTTGATATGCTTTGACGAAGTGCAGGTGGCCGATGCTGTTACGGCGTCTCTGCTGTCGACGGTGTTTGATATCCTGTTTCAGAACGGTGTTGTGTTGGTTGCTACTAGCAACCGGCCACCGGATATGTTGCACGGGGTGAGAGATAGCGGTAGAGATCATGTATTAGCAAGTTTACCCAGTAATATCTTGGCAAATTGTGAGGTGCATGACATGCAGTCGACTCTGGACTATAGGGAATTGCAGTACAGGAAGGTGTTCGGTAAGAAAGAGTTGAGTAGCACTGCGCAAGGCCATAGTGGAGTGGAAGTTGGCTTGGACCCACATACGACCGGTTTTATACATACCCAAACACATGCAGACGCGCAGGCGATACCACAAACATACTTCCAAAGCACAAAAGGAGGAGAAGAATTTGGATTTGCTCAACAGCTGAGGGCATGCACGCCATCATGTTGTCCGACTGATGAGGCGCATATGCGCACACATACGGACAACGTACGCGTGCTGGGCCGCAATGTGAAGGTCCCATTCTCGTGTCATGGAACTGCTAAGTTTACATTCGCGGAGTTGTGTGCAGCTCCCCTGGGCGGTCACGACTACGTGGAGTTGTGTAGGAATTTCCACACCATATTTATAGAGCACATACCCATACTGACGGGTATTAGCCGGAGCAATGAGCTGCGGAGGTTCATCACACTACTAGATGCTATGTACGAAACCAAGGCGAAGCTAGTGGTACTGGCAGAACAGTCTAACGAGCACTTACTACTTGTGAATTACGGAGAGACCCGCAGCGATGCAGACAGGCTCTGTGCCCAAAGGGCCCTTTCACGCCTACAAGAGATGCAAACTGTACCGTATCTATCTCTGGCGCACAAACCACGTGCAATGGACGGGATTAGTACACACACACAAAATTGTATGCAATCAGGTACGTGTGCTGCATCTAATGAGATAGAGGGTGCGGCAGGTATGTTTAAGCGTGCATTCGCGATATCTGGTCATGAATTGTATACCAAGTGCTCCACTCGAACTCACACCAATGTGGACGAGATATTGGACGTTCACAAACACTCAAAGGGCCAAACACTAGGGCATGAGAAAAGCACGATGCACGCATATACGGATGATTTTGGGGATGAAGCATCCTATTCAGGCTATTCTCAGCAACTTAGCCAAGTCATCACCAAGCAACGTGCACAGCGGCGTAGCAACACTGTTAACGCTCCCATGTTTGGTGACAGGCACTTCTGGGGTATGGGGTGGTGGGAAACGGCTATTGAGAAGTATAGGTCTACTAGAGGCAAGCGCACGAGCGGTAGGTGAGCTGCATCTTGGCTAGAAAGACTGATTTGTGCTTTGAAGATAGCATCAACATAGATGTTAGTATCTGAGCCGGCTGGTTTTTGAACTGCAAGTGAGAGGCGCAGTTCAGCAGACGTGCATGTGTGATTGCGAGGCTGGATTTTAAAAGCTTGGAAGAGCTGATAGAACCAGTGCCGCCCAATTTGTGGCTATTATATGGTAATCTATGATGATTACGTTATTGGGTTCATTCGGAATGACGAGAGAATGGTTTGAACAATTGAGTTGACTTTGGTGTGTCATATGAGCACAACTTGTTTACTTCCAAACAGCGAGTTCCGAGATTAAGAACAGTCTACTGCTGCCACATAGCCTAGTCACAAATATATGTATTGTCCAAACCGCGCTCTGTGTATTGTTTTGAAGGCAGAAAGTTGCGCGTGACATCGCTTCATCTCGCAACTGGCCGTGGAATAAGGGACTGGCCCGTACGATCAATAAATTGATCAAGGCGACCTCTCTAAATATATATTGCCTTTTCAATGAAGATGCGATGCAGTGAGATACAAAACGCATCGAGGTAGCTCGATTGGGAACACACAGGAGCATAAACATTGCGAACCAACTATAGTATTAAATAGCTATAGTATTAAATAGTTCCAGACACTTGTAGTTCTGATTATGTGGCCCCATAGAACAAAATTCAGTTGTACGATGCTTCAATCTGTAATCGTATTATTAAAGGTTACATCTAGAACCTCTCTAGGGACAAGCATTTCTAGTATTCCGAACCAAGCATGCAATCTACTTGACCTTTTTTGTGAGCTTGGAAAACAACGTGCTCACATGAAATTGATTGTTTTGATTTAGTACACTGAGTTTAAATTTCTTTCTCTCTGGTACCCTGGTCGCCCTCTGAATTCTACATCGTTCCTTCATTGATATTTGAATATATCCTTGTAATTCTGCCACTTTGTCAATTCTAAACCTCTTAGTATCAAAGCCGTGCCTATCTTGGATGAACTAAATTTCAGACGGATATCGGATCTAAAAATGACCAAAAGCTTATGTAACACCAAAGGAGTCAGCCAAGCTTCCCTGCACTATACAGATTGCAGTTTAATCTAAATTTACCAGTATGCTTATGCACGTGTTTCAATCCTGACCGTGTCCGGAGGTATCACGATTTGAGGTTGGCATCGCTTTCTCTAAACGCGCAGCTCGTTCTATGTACTGAATACTCGGCACTCTCATGATTAGTCACTCAAACGCCCACTATCGACACAGATTGTCGGCCCTAGATGCACTCGAGCATGACTCCCGGGGCACTAAAGAGCTTCTATATGAACAAACATCTGAATCGGTGCAGATGCCAAGTGCACTTACATTCTGCGAAGCATCAGGAATAGCTCAGAAGAGCTCTGTACGTATACATGTGTATTTTTATTTTAATTAAGAGTATATATTCTCAGCCTGGCATCGAACCACATGTGCAAGAAATATGCCGCTGAGTGAATTTTTTTTTAGCATTCAGTGCAGCGAATCCGCTGATACGCCGAGTTCTATGCCGGTTCGCGTATTCCGCCTGGGTAATTTTGGGCTTTTTTTGGTGTTGGAAGGTCTGCCTGCTCGAGCTCCCATGGCGTATACGACTAAGCCACAGGCGACCAAAAGCATAGACATGAACTTCATCGGACTGGCGCACTGCGACGACTGAAATCACAAATGAATAGATCACAATCTACTAGTATCGCGAACTCCACTGAAAACGGCCTCAAAAATCAGTCCCAGTCAGATAGCGCGGTAGGGTTTAGAGTTACCTCGCATGCGGTGGTGCGTGACATGATGTGCGTGCGGATAGAAACCATTTGCTATTAATATGTTTATTGCGTACAGAACTGAGGATGGTTGATTGTTTACGTGTTGAAAAAAAATCCTTGTATTGTTCAAGGCATGGCGCCATCAGACACATTGGTACATCAAATTCACACTTGAGATGGATATCACTAAAACCTAGAACTTACCACAGCAACATACCATACCCATAATGCATACACGTGCCCACTGCCTTGCCAACGAACCTACCTCGTACTGGCAGAAAAAAACAGCGCTGAATGCGAACACGCACACAGTCTGGATAATCTTCAGCAAGGCGCTCTCTACAGCACCTAGTTCACCCAAGATTATGAAGAAGCTCCCTGCGTGCACTGAGTTGACGACGGCGGCTGACAACCATAGCATAGTCGCGTATCCGAGCGACGTATTGGCATCGTCCATGGAGGAGAACAGTTTCTCTGAAAGAATAGGTAGGGCGGTGATGGTACATTGCGTATTATAAATGAATCGGGGCAAATGCGAAATATGGACAGTCCCGAGCACAAGTACTGAGTCAGTTTCTAGGGATGCGGTGATATACGGCGAGACTACGGACACGTATTCAAGTCAGTAAGATTGGACAATGGTGAAAAATTCAAAGAAACACGATGAACTCATATCCTAAATTTACCATGGCGGAAGAGATTCCGGTGTCGATATCATATGAAAGCATGCAGTAGAGCATACAGTAGAGCATACAGTAGAGCATCTATATGTTTTCAAAGTGAACTCATCATGTATTTGTTTCATTGATGCATAGGCACACAACATTATGTAGACAGCCATCGTATAGACATTCCCACCCGACAACATCAAACTGTCATAGGATGAGAATACATCTGTAAACTTGCAAAACGATCTTCATTACCGACTATCGTAAGCGGAAAATCCGATCTGATGAGGCGTATACGTCTATATAGACCTAGTACAAAGCATCTGAACGCCTTCTTCGTGCTAGTAGGATATAATCGGATAGCATAGTATGATGTACGAGCCCCTTGCAAAGTGAATGGTATGATATAGCTGATAGACCATGGGATTCGTATGCACCCGCACAATGAACCTGCGCCAAGACAATATGAGCGCTACCTAAACCGGATCATATCATGGTACACACCCCTGCACATCGGAAACCATCAGAAACCCGTTTACGGGCATAACTGAACGGACTACATACCATGTGTGCCAAAACACCCACAGACGAAGGCTATGTAAGCACTGAAGAGTACAGTCTCAGCTAGACCCACACCCGCACACAATTGCGCGTCACTCAGTATCCTCTGATACATGATTCTCTCCGATAGCACGAAGAAGTAGGAATGTAGAGCAGAGCCTAGGAGTACCACCAACACCCCCACGTTTACCTGGCTGTATCCATCACCGATTACGGCCCCTCCGATGTTTCCGTTTCTATCGGTCTCGAGCTGCTGCATGTCGGACAACTCCTCGACAGTTCTACCGGTGGGTGTGTGCGGGGTGTGCGGCTGAGAGTCAAAGCCATTTAGAAGTAGACCGCATGTCAGCACGCCGATGCCCGCCCATTGCAGTGTAGAGAACTGTTTGTCTGTCAAACAGCGGGAAAGAAGCGCTGTCCACAACATACTGCTCGAGTAGATGACCACAAACACCCCCGAGCCTACCATCAACAGCCCTGCGTGATATAGTACCGGTATGGCGCGTGTGGAATGAACAAATAGTCTCCACAACGGATTCCAAATTATGTGGTAGAACAAAGGCGCAAGGCCATGTAGAAAACTAAAACATGACTACGGCTATGAGAACAACTATGCTGACGATTATAATACTATGTATGCGTGAAATGCATTCCAATACTATTTGAACCGAACTGCGAAGTACGACTACACGATGTACAGCATTTAAAAACATTCGTCATTCGTGTGCAAATGCTCTGCGGTCACTGGGGTGTTTGTCACAACCATGCAAGTCAAGTAGAAGTAGAACAGATCTATCGCGATCGATCCTCTCGAATTCTTTCAATCCGCTAATGCTTATCTGGTATGACGTACCTGTGGTAGCCAAGGAAGCTGCCAGCATGTCAACAGCTATACAAAGAACCACCAAACGTGGTCGCTGGACTCGCAAAAAGACCACATCCAGGATTTCTGAGAACTGCGGATGTAGACAGTGTAGTGTTTATAAACAGCGCACTATGGAATCAGCTAAAACAACACTCACTGTCATTCATTGTTCAGGCAAGTACACTTTGCAACTTGACAAGCCATTATCCCAACCCAATCTCCATGCAGGACAGAAAAAATAGACTCAACACACCAAAAATACAGTGAAAGCACGAGTGACGGTTGAGAATCAGTACCAACAATTACGTTTAACTATGAACCTACATATCCTCTTGCATACCGAATAAAAAGAACATAAATCCGGCACCGGCATGCTTGATTTTTTGTTGCTTCGTTGCTTATATAT
>NW_014040264.1:89439-93484 GCF_001186125.1 Sphaeroforma arctica JP610 | reverse complement strand
ATATACGCGAAGAAATTACCGTCAGTGCGAAGCGCCACTGCGTTCGAAATGCTACGGTATAAAGTGGTAGTCCACAGGCATCACCAGGCCCACTCGATACTGTACGTTTATGGATGGCGGTCATACTGCTATTTGTTAACATATGTTTTATTTGTGCACAAATGCGCATTTACGTCTGTGCTTATACTTTATAGTGTACATCAAGCTGTGTATTTATTGTCCCAGGGACCCAGGCCCAGGGGGCTCTCTACTAAGCTCAGCTTTTTTCTCATTTAAACGTTTTCAAATTTCAATCGGATGAACATATGAAATTGCCTTTAACGTAAACACAAATACGACTAGGGCTCCAGAACTTGAAGCCTTGGACTTTGGAGTCTTGGACTCTCTTGTTGCCTTCTCTTGTTGTGGAAGTTGGACTGTAGGAGGGACTTGTCGTTTTCGTTATTTATTTATTTATTCTGTATCGTGTTTCCAAAAAAGGCAATTATCGGTATATATGTAATATGAATGTCAATATTTTAAAATAGCGGATGTTACGGCATTTTAAATAGCATATACTACATATGTACCTCTATCTTATATCCGGTGAATGCACAGTGAACCCGAGATCTCGTACATATGGTATTTATATTTTGTGGCTGTATGTATGTTCACAACGAGGACTGGTGTCCTAAAGCATAATTCTATTGCCAATCTCAGGGCCAGCTTCGATCATTCAAAGAGTACATAAGAGTTTGCCTTCCACCCCCATTCTTTCATTCAAATCAATCAATATATAAACTGTTGTGCCGATTGGGCGTACCGATGTTCAATTAGCAGGAGAATTACTACAGTATAATAGCAATCATACTACTAGTAATGCGTTTAGTATTCGTCACTGCCCTTTAATTTTTTTGTATCTACATAAGTACATAGTTTACCCCAGTATATAGTTGACCAGACTAAATTCTACAGCGCATTCACATCCAGTCGTTATGTGTGCGGTAAACCCCTCAAGCTCCCTATCGACTTCTGATAGGCGACGTAACAGTGATAATGTCATCACCTATCACCAGGCATTGCACAAAAAAAATAGAGTTTGTCGTTTGCATGCGAAATGGATGAACTGGGCAATTCGTTGGGCCTACTTTATCCGTCTGCTACATACTGCACAAATAATTTATAGATTCTGTACCCTCTTGAGGTTTCAGTCCTTGACCCACTCACCAGTCACCACTGACTCAGGGCTAGGAATCACTGAATAGTGAATTAGGATCCATCTTTTTGTTTTTTTGTTTGGAAAAATATATATTTTTCTGAATAAAATCTAAAAATAGATATAAATAGCTTTTATTAATGAGTACTCTTTACTTTAAGAGTAAATTTCAATGTATGTCGTCACTCCTCTATCATGGACTTCTGGTGACCTGGACCAGTAGAGTCCTATGAATCTCTTTTTTTAAAAACAAGTAATTTTACCATATGTAATAGAACATAGTCTTTTAAAATACGTTCTATGTACACATATATATGCACACATATATGCACTATCAACTATGTACTATGTATGTAGCTAGCGCCCAGCAGACAGCAGCTCCACTGTCAGTCTGTCACATCATCATCTGTCGATGACACTCGACAGACGACAGTCATGAGTCGACTTACAAGTTACAACTTCACAAGTCATGTGAGTTGAGAGTTCACAACTCGTATAAAGCATATGTAGCCTTTTGTCAATTTATTGAATTTTCAGAAGGGCTATGTGTAAACTGTAAAGACCAAATAATTTTATCTTGCTCCAGGGATAATATTCAGAATATTCTAAAATGTTCTTCATCGACAGTCCAGACTCCAGATTCATTTTGAAGTCATATGTAGCCTGTAGGAGCCCAGGAGTCCACGACTGAACTTCCGGTCTTCCACCCAGTTCCCCACCTTGTGACCTCCTTTCTGTTACCAGTGTAAACTCGTAGGATTTTTAGCAGCTGAGTGAGCAGCCTCGCGGAGTGACTATTTTCTGGCAATATAGTTTTATGCAACTCTCAAGTCTCAAGTCTCAACTGTATTGCTGATTGGAGTGATTGCAAAACTAAAATAGGAAACACGACTGTCTCTTCACTCTCTAGTGAGTGAAAGAGAAATAGAGACGGCTCAAGATTTGAAGATTGAAAAAGAACAAATTGAAAGTTTTTCATAGAGGTACGGACGGCAACACCATATATAATGACTAAGGCGTTCGACTTCGAGCACCAAAACACAGGTGACTTATACTAGTCGGCGTATTGCATTAAGAGTGCAAACACAGGATTAGTTATACATATATTATATAGAATCATGCTTTCAAAGGTATACATAGCTTTTATCCTGGCAACAGTTGCTGTGGCACGGGATGATGAAGAGGAGAGTTATGTGGACGTTGATATTGACGACACAAGCGATGAATATAACACTGATCTCGATATATATGGTAGCCAAGAAATGGAGGGTGGATATGACTCAGAAGAAACAGGCTGGTTAGGCCGATTGGAAAGCAGGAAAGGAGGGTGCACAGTCTCACTGGTCGACCCGGAATGGATTCTCACAGCCTCACATTGTGTGACGAACATACAATTAACGTGTAAAGACAAGGATTGTATTTCGGATTCGGTGTATGATGGCTCCGTGTACATGGGAGGAGTGAACGGTATGTTTTCCGGTGTTGACGGAGAAGTGCGAGGGGTGGATTATGTAGCAATCCGAGATGGTGATGCGAGTGGCAGTTTGAGAACAGAGGACATTGCTTTGCTTCATCTCGATTATGCGGTTTACACCGATTTTTACCCCCATATTGTGACTGAAACTTACAGGGGAGAGTTTTCAATGAAATGATACTGTAAAGATGGAAACGACCATCCCGTGCTACAACAGGGTGATCATATCCAACAGACTGACTGCGGCGGCGACGACGGATACATCTGTTACGAACGGAATGGCTTACAAACCCAGAGCGACCACGGTGATAGTGGTGGCCCGGCTTTTTATACCCAGTCTAACGGCGACATCTATATATTTGGCACCGTTTTCGGTTAGTTGCGTATGCTTGGCGCCAACACCGATATCGCACCTCATGCAGCCTGGATCAAGTCTACCATCGAAGGCGGCAAAAAAACATGTGGTTCTCACTGTACGGGTGGCTCTGACAGTGTACTGTGTGATACCAATGAGTTCACCAAATGCGACAGCATCTGCCAGTGCGCCTTATCAGTCCCTTCGCAAATACCAAGACCTTCTGCATCACCTGCGCGTACTCCTTTACCTACTCCTACACACACCAAGGCGCCAGTCCGTAAACCTGTGATAACCCCAGTCGCCCACACACCCGTGGAGCTCAAGCCGGTGGTAGTTGAACCGGTACAGACTGCAGGCTGTGACCACCCCACTGGAGGCCGCCAGGCCACTATCCAATGGACGGCAGCGTGGAGATACCTCAATGATTGTGATCTGTTAGAACACTTCAAGGACACTGTGATGGGAGCCGCACCTTCCGCTGCGTGTCTCAGAGAAGGCTTCATGGCTAAGGTGGAGGAACTATACAACGCTCAGCGTTCGGAGTGTGGCACCAAACGTCGTTCAGTGTTGTCTGGTGGCGATGAGTTTGTGCTAACATGCACACAGAAATGGACTAAGGCTGGTCGTAGTAGCGATGGGTGCGGTAGGTTCCAGGCCGAGAGGTTGTGATGGGGACAATCGCACAAGTGTAACGGATTGCCCACGTGCTCGCAGAGAGTCTGTTGCCAGGCCTAGTATACGGATACGTTTGCGATCCAACGCGTTACATTGACAAAGAAATTAGAATAGTACTTTGAAGCTGTCTTAAGAGTACACTATAGATTATAACAAGCCTGACCCAATAAATTCACGATACGATTATACTATACCGATTTGTCGCTCTTCAAAACACCTGAATGGGATAACGCAAAGATACAGACAACTACGACAGGTGCAGTTATATAATGCAGATCATTGCCCACGTTCGAAGAGTTTGTTGGCAGACAAATTATATATATGGTTTATATATATATATATA
>NW_014040264.1:84245-89242 GCF_001186125.1 Sphaeroforma arctica JP610 | reverse complement strand
ATATATATATATATATATATATATGTATAGACTAGCTGATTAATACTGTTATATTGTTACTAGGACCTATTTGAGCTGCTCCATTGCATTTATTGGTATATGGCTCGGATATTACTCGGGCCATGTTCACTTGTGAGGTGGCTGGAGTGAGCATTCTAATTGACGTCCTGTGAAAATCCTTATATCGTACAAACTCATCTGAACAATTCGGTGTAGTACGTTGGGCGGCAGCCGATGGTTTTGCAGAGATCTGGACCAATCGTAAAAAAGAGGACAAGTTAAGACCTGGACCACACATTGAAAGTGGACAAGTTAAGACCTGGATCATTCACAAAACGAGGACAAGTTACTCGACAATAGTCACGGGAATAGTTCGATAGATAGCAGACATGTGTAAAGGTTGAAAGTGCAACAGAGCCGCATGTCGCGCGATAGTGTGTACATCTGGAGTTCATAGGAAAGCAAAATATTTGTAGGAATATGAAAGATGTTCATAGGAATGTGAAAGATGGTCATAGGAATGTGATGTGAAAGTGTTCTGAAAGAATGCAAAAAGTTCATAGGAATGTAAAAGATGTTCATGGGAATGTGATGTGAAAGAAGCTTAACCGAAGAAGTTTATGAGAACGTGAAAAAAGTTTATAAGAATGTGAGAGAAGTTTATGAGTATGTGAAAGAAGTTTATGAGAATATGAAAGAAGTTTATGAGAATCTAAACGAAGTTTATGAGAATGTTCAAGAAGTTTGGAAGAATGTGCGAGAAAGTGTTATGTGAGTGGGTGCGATCGCGAGAGTATTCGTATCGCCAACGGATTAAATGACGCGTGTGCGAGAGCCGAGGTGTGAGTAACCATATACAAGCATACGATTTTTGAACACATCCATCCATACATACATATATGCTTCATTCGAACCAACCCCGGTGAAAGTATACACTACGCATATCCATATGCCCGTACATAATAAAACAATCCATACAAGCCCAAGACTACACAATGTGAATAAGAAAGAAATGTGACACACCTTCTAATGACTCCTTATCTACAGTGACCGCTCTTTCAGGCATAAGCTCAGGCCTATGCACACCCGAGGATATGAACAGCACATCCAATCCTGCATCACACGCACCTGACGATGCAAAGGGGTGGTCGCTTAGAAGTGTGCGTAGTCTTGGCAACAAACAAGGGCATATGCGATGTGTGTGTGTGTGTGTGTGTGTGTGTGTTTGAACCCTATCTCCCTGTAATGCGTAGTCTGGTGATGTACATGGAGTCTTGAGTGAACCACGTATTGTACGTAAGCAGACAGACCATGTACAAACACTGTGTAGGGAGCGGAAGGAAAGAGAACAGAACCCCTCCGTAGGGACAGAAGATGAAATCCACGCTCCATTGCTTTCACTGGTTGCTTTTCTACATAGCCTACCTACATAGCTATAGGGCGCGGAGAGGAGTCGGCTTGAGTTATGCTTAATCATGTATTGTCATTCTCGACAGCACTTGTCAATGTACAGGTAGAATACACCACTCAACGTATCCCAAATGTTCGCAATCTGTTCAGCACAGTACACAATGAGTCTAGGCAGGGGCGTTGTGATGAAGGGTTTTAGGGTTGTGATCTATACAAACCATCATCTCAACCATACAACGCTGTATTCTTTATAGCCAGGATCGTAATTGTCTCATAACTATATTTGGGTTCACATGCTCAAACGGATTCTGTCGAATTAACTAGTGGTGCAGCAGCACAGTGTAAACCTAAACTCTAAACCCTAAACACATTGCACTCGTATAAGCTGCATATTCCGGATGAGCATAGGGTATGTACGGCGCACATATGGTCTCACAAGGGTCTCCCACACCACACACAATACACAAACAACATCCACAACCCTATCACTAAACCACGTGTTTATAGCAGTACCTGTGGACACATGAGTCGGGCCAACAACATATAATATACGACATATAATATACAACATATAATATACGACATATAATATACGATCGAATACCCTGTGCATCTAGTAGTACGGCAGGCAACTGAGTTAGTATCCGCTTGCACTTATGGGGTGCGGTGGGCGTGTAAGGATAACGTTTTTAACCCACGAAACGTGCCGCGTACAGATCCTCCAGTGGTTTATACCGGTGTTTTATGCCACCACGGATCCATGAAAACAACTCGCCAACAGTACCCAAATCATCACTTCTACTATGTCACGGCCTGATGATATACTCACATAGGCGAAAACAGCCTCTAGAGTCGCAGGAGCACCCTGTACTCATCCGGAATATGCAGCCTATGCGAGTGCAATGTGGTGTAATGATAGTATCGTTGAAGTTATTCGCGTGTTGTGTATGGTGTATGGTCTGGGAGACCCTTGTGAGACCATATACATACCCCATACTCATCCGAAATATGCAGCCTATGCTAGTGCAATGTTGTGTGATGATATTATCGTTGAAGTTATTTGTGTGTTGTGTATGGTGTGTGGTGTGGGAGACCGTTGTGAGACCATATACATACCTCATACTCATCCGGAATATGCAGCCTATGCGAGTGCAATGTGGTGTGATGAAAGCATCGCATCAAGCACTGTTGATGTGCTTGCTCACCTTTGATATCGTGATGGAAAGAGTCTCCTACACATATGATGTCCTTCTTCTCAATCCCTTTAGTGGCCAGCATGTCGATGCACTATTAGATAGACAACGAGTGGTGAAAAGAAACAGAGAGGTTGCAGTTAGGTTACTGTACGTTTGACGAGTACTTTAAGCACTTCTCACTACAGATTAGATGTTGCAGTTAGGTTACTGTATGTTTGAAGAGTGTTTTAAGATAAGTACGTTTACAGTTATTCTCGCTATAGAATAGATGTTGCAGCTAGGTTACTGTATGTTTGAAGAGTGTATAGATATAAGTACGTTTACAGTACTTCTCACTATAAATTAGATGTTGCAGTAAGGCTACTGTGTGTTTGAAGAGTGTTTTAAGATAAGTACGTTTACAGTACTTCTCACTGTAGATTACATGTTGCAGATAGGTATTATATTATCATACACATACCTCTTTATATATGAATCACTGTAGATTACATGTTGCAGTTAGGTATTATTTTATCATGCACATACCCCTTTATATATAAATCACTATAGATTACGTTGCAGCTAGGTATTATTTTATCATGCACATACCTCCTTATATATAAATCACTGTAGATTACATGTTGCAGTTAGGTATTATATTATCATGCACGTACCTCCTTATGTATAATCAATGTTGGCTTCCTAAAGTGGTCTGTACGTCTTGTGTAATTATATTATCATGCACATACCTCTTTATTTATAAACGCTGTGGGCTTCCCAAAGTGGTCTGTATGCCCTGTATAAATATATTGTCAAGCACATACCTCTTTATATATAAACGCTGTGGGCTTTCCGAAGTGTTGGGTGTGTCCACCGTATGCGTCGTAGATAGCTGCGTAGTTTCCTGGCATTTGCCACACCCCACCCGTAGGCGAAGAGGTTACGAAGTCAGAGTTGGCTACCAGCATGGGCAACCCTGCGATTGCATCCGGAAGAAAGCGTATAAGCATATGTACGTACGGGTATATGTATATGTATATGGAAGTATATGTATATGTATATGGAAGTATATGTATAGGTATATGGAAGTGCATGTGTATGTATATGTGTATGTATATGTGCATGTATATGCGTATGCATATGTGTATGTATATGTGTATGTATATGTATAGGTATATGTAAGTATATGTATGTATATGTGTACGTATATGTGTATGTATATGTGTATGTATATGTGTATGTATGTGTATGTATATGTGTATTTATATGTGGGTATAGTGGGTATAAATATATGTATAGGAAATTATACGTATGTGTATGCGAGAAATGACACAGATATGCTCAGGTGGTATAGAAGCACGCGGGCTGTAATTGCGGTTGAGATTATACTTATTTAGGCTCAACTATAAAATTTCACAGTCAGCTTTAGGACGGCTTCCATAACATAGGCATGTCTCGGTATCTTGCATTGAGTAGGAGATCACTGCCCATACCTACATCTATGTGCGAGTAACAATGTGGCTATACATATGCATTTACATATACATATTCATATTCATATACATATGCATATACATATATATATATACATATACATATACATATACATATACATATACATTCATATATACATATACATACACCTATATATATATATATATATACATATATATATATGTATGTATATATAAAAATATTTATGTATATATATATACGTATACTATACATATACATCGACATAAACGTATACATATGTACACATACATACACCTATACATATACTTATATACATAAACATACTCCAATATATATATATATATATATATATGTATATATACCTATACATAAACATTTATACATATACATATACGTGCACACTATATGTAGATGCTTACCCAACCATCTTACACATCAGCACATAAACATTTCCTATGGGGACAGTCACAGGCATATTCAATTTCCAGCACACACTAGCAAGGACAAAGACCCACACACGTGCAGATACAAACACACAACACTCCACCTAACGTATCTAAAATGCACACAATACCTCTCTCAGCGGCACGCTTCAACAGTGTCTTCGCCAACTCAAAGTCACCCAACCTGCCAGGCCACCGTGTGTGCAACTGAAATGAGTACGTGCACACCCGAATGAACCACACACAAACATGTGAGCATAGAGAGCGGTTTGCATATATACAAACCTACACACAGATGTAGTGGTGTATGCGTGCATTTGTACTTGTGTACTTAGGCGGCAACTGTGTATGTTTACGTGCAATTGCACCAACATACGACCACGTTGTTGCCTCATATTAGTGTAGGAAATCGACTGATAGCCAAATATGGCACCGACTAGGGGATAGTCGTGCATATATATATATATAAATATAAATATAAATATAAATATAA
>NW_014040264.1:80770-82180 GCF_001186125.1 Sphaeroforma arctica JP610 | reverse complement strand
CCTGCGTCACATTCGAAACTGTCAGCGCGAACATATTCCTTCGCACTTATCCAACAAGAACAGCACCTACTTCTGGCCTGCTCTTGTGCGTTTAATTTCATTCCAGGCCCCTTCGCCACTGGTAAACCCATCCGCAAAGCCCTTCGGGTCAAACCCAAGCGTCCTTAATTTAGGCTACAGGGCAGGTGCAGATTAAAAACGAACCGAGAGTGTATGGCTGGTGTTCGTATCATTGTTAGTCAAAAGAGGGAAGTTTCTGTGCCTTACAACGAGACAGGTATTGGTGCCACAACTGCTATATGCAAGCAAGTCTCTCCAGAAAGAACATTAGGAAATTAGGGAACCAGTAGACACACTGAAACATAATCGAGAATACGTTCGCAATGGGTTGTTACATGTCGATACACTGCCAGAAACTTCAAATAAATATACAATGTGTACTCGTATTCATGTGCGTAGATCAATATACAGGCATATATACTTCCGGTGGCTATATACATATATACTTCCGGTGGCTGTATACATATATACTTCCAGTGGCGGTATAAACCTGGTGACGTGTATATGTTCACTTGTTTTTTCTTTCTTTGTAATTTCCATATGTGTGTTTATATTAAGTTTGAAGGTACAACCCTCCCAGACTACCAGACAGGAGAGCATTCGATCTTAAAGGCAAACAGAACACACTCAGTTTGATATGTGGGAAGGATGCGAACGTACCTACTTTCACCCAAATCAGGCAAGAGTTCTTGATATCTACACACGCAAATAGACTTACCTACTTTCACCTTGCCAACTTCCACCCAAATCTGTGTATACGTGAAAGCGTTCTTCATACCTACACACGCACACTTCCTATTTCGACGACCCAGCTTGAACCAACAGACAGCAACAAAAAAATTCCCCTTCCCGAGCAAACGTACCCAAATCTCATGCTTTTGCTTCGAAGTATTGGACAGAATCGCCAGAATCTGAAATAGACAAATAAGAGAATAGGTTTATTTATTACGACATGGCCCTCTGGATTTAGTTTTGAGCGAAAATTAGGTTCGTCGTAGCGCAAATCGTAAATTTGGGTCAGACCCTAATCCAGAGGGACATATTACTATCGAATTTCGTCGTGAAAGGGTTGCTTATCCAATATGAATTCACTCACTCGTTATTCGTGCGAGACCAGATGATGATCAGTCCCCGCCCATATATGACATGTTCATCTACCTTTCGTTCTTAAAGTATTACACGCTTCTGTCCAACAAACTTTAAAGAGTCATACTGGATTCCTAAATACAAATATATATATATATATATATATACATATATATACACACACACACACACACACACACACACACACACACACTAATATATATATATATAACACACACACACACACACACACACACACATATA
>NW_014040264.1:72894-80107 GCF_001186125.1 Sphaeroforma arctica JP610 | reverse complement strand
TATATATATATGTATATATATATTAAAATATATATATATATATATATATATATGAGTGTGTGTCCTTGTTTGTGTGTGTGTATGCACATATCAGGTCAAGTATGTATTCATGAATGCATTTTTTTTTGTCCAACGTGAGGTGACAACACACCTGATCGAGGACCCAGCATTTGTATTTGTCTTCGCCGTCGAAATTCGGCGTCGAGCGCGTTGTGTACCGCGTTGAAGAGGTAAAAAAAGGAGAGTCGAAAAAGGTTGCTTTATTGCTTTATACTTGTTGTGTCCAGGAACAATTCCTATCCAACATATCCACAACCTGCAAAAAAAAACTACTGTGACACTTGTATAGATAACTTAGGTAGTTCATGACAAGTGAAGATGTGGTCGTGACAACAAGTGAGCCTATGTATGTGTACTTCTGAGCATTTACTCCCCGTAAAACCACAAGATAACCCACCTATAATCTCTCCTGCCGCTTTGATATACTGTGGGTGCGACATCCTATTCTTCTGCTTGATACAACCCCAATGCAGCAGTGTTGGCTCGTTTAATAGCACATCATAAGCACAATACGAGAGTATATTTACATATGTGCGTGCCCGATAACAATCAGAAATTTTGTTTGTTTTTTTCTTTTTTTTCTTTTTTCTTTGGAGGTTTATGATATATGCATAGCGTCATTCAACAGTCATCACCTTTGTTTCAATTTAGAAGGCTTTGGGTTATGGCTGATATTGCATGAGCACTATTTCAATATTTTCAACTTCTAAACGAGGCTTAGAAGCACCATATAGCCTCCTGAAAATTGAACAAGGGAGAGTTGAAGACACAGGTATTTTTCGCTTTATAAATATTAAAAGATAATGGAATTTGATTGATACATCGTATAGTATTTTATATGCACTACTCGATTCTAAATTTGAAATGAACCGACTACAGCACCTAGTACTGTTTATTAGCTCCAGCCAGGCACTCGCACCGCAAGTGCACGACGTGTGTTCGGTTTGCTGGGTCGTCGCCAGTAGGATTTGGCGGATGTCATAGATACCATTGGTTCTTCTGAGTCGGTTCTAGACACTGGTTTGATGCACCTTTGACGACACTCTATGAGCGAGATCTCTAAGCAGCTGATGGACATCTCCGCATTCAGCTCTAGCCATTGCAGTAAAGAATAATTGGTGTCTATCTTGGCCAGTGTAAAGTAAAAGTTGATTCTGCTGGTGCACTTTGTACCGACTGACATTTCGTTATTAATTGTAACCTTGTATGTTGAGGTCAAAGAGGTTTCTTCGTGTCTGGTCCATGCGAGTGCACCCGTCTGGTATAGTCCACCATTTGCAGTGGTGAGTTGTTTCACCAAAACGGCTTTCTTTTTCCGCTTGTTTTGGTATAGAGCAATCTCGAAATCCGTGGTTATGCAGAGTGTGTGTATAGATGCAGTCTCGGGAATCACTTTTCTCACCACGTCTCTGGTTACCCTTTTTCTTTGTTTATTTGAATCACAAGACAGAAGACGAACCGAACCTTCCACTCCGTTCTTATTGTTTAGAGACGTTCGAACTACCGTCTCGCCTTTAAGTAGCACATCGACGAGAATTCCATCTCGCTTGAGTTCTGGTACACATGGACTGACTGATGTGCTCATTACTTTTTAAGGCCTTTCAAGGCTATTCAAAAGCTTGAAATACAATCATTTGTGCATGTTTGTGCGATGTGTCAACCGGCATATATATGCAAATATTACTGCTATGCTCTTACACCAGATATCTGCTAAATCTGGACAGTATATTTTATTTATTTGAAGCCTTGTTTTTGGAATTTTATGCTTGTGGAAAAGCCCTGCCTAAATAAGCAGACAAGTTATTTGTTTCAAAAAAAAAAAGGGTGGAGTAGTGCCTTTCCCCGCCAGACAGTATGACGCCCGCGGGCACATGGCCCATGTGAAATTGTGAATAATTTTGTATAAATATATTTGTATTATATACAAAAAAAACCAAAAAAAAACCATCTTTTGATTATTTTCCCGATTAAAATGCACAACAACTGTTAACAATTTTTTTAAACCGCTGTTCACAAAAGATCATTTATTTTATTCCTCTATGGTATGTTTATATAATATTATATGTACTATGTACAGTATACACTGTACAGTGTACACAGATCACAGTACATATGTTTATGTCTTTTCGCCCACCGCTCTACTCCAGAGAGAGTCTACAAACATGGACTCTCTCTAGCTAGTAGAGTAGAGGACTACTATAAGCGCTATATTTATCATATGTGCCTATGTCCCATTCTAAATTTTAAAACCCAAAAAAATAAATCGAACTCTCTATGGATCATTTCATCTCTACTCTACTCTCTGTACTAGAGAGAGAGAAAAAAGACTGTGCACTTGTGCAGCCTTAGGTGCAGCCGCGCAGGCCGCAGGGTGAGGAGCCGGGCACACAGACTCACAGACTCACTCCTCATCTCATTTGTGTCTCTCACACACTCTCACAATATCTCTAACCAGCACTCCTACAATGGCACTGTTCAGTGTTCACCGTGCGAGTTGCGAGACTTGCGAGACTTGCGACTTGCGACCGGCAAATACTGTCTATGTTATTGAAAGCATCTATTTATTTATTTATTTACTGTCTAACCGTCATCGACACAGGGGCGGCGGGCTCTTTGGTTGTTGAAATCAAATGTGGGCTTGTATCCGGGCGGACGGATAATCGCCAGTATCCGCAGACAACTGAATAGCCACAACGATAATATTTGACACTGTCACCCAAACACTAACAGATTGACAAAAGACCCGTCGACAAATGGGCTGGATATTGTGTACCGGGCCAAATTCTTCTATTGGATGCAATGTGTCAAGGCGTTAAGAGGCCAACCGGTACTGACTGGTGACCGTGGGTACCCGTTTGTAGATGTTTGTGGCGTGTACATAAATATGTATACTTGTAGTATTATGTAAATTTTTTTTTTTTTGATATTTCGAGCTTGGATTCACCGCAGTCTGGACTCTGGACCCTGGGGGCCTGAAGTCTTGAATGTGGACATCTGGAAAATTATTTGTGTCGAAAAGTTTGAACAAGAGAGTGGACTATACTACAGAGGTTAAAAAACCCCGTCGACAAATGAGCTGGCCAGGCCAATATACCAAATTTAAAAAAAAGGTAAACAATGTGTCAACTATCAAGAGGTCAACAATTAATAAGGCCCTTGCCTGACTCAGCCTTCAGGTGATCAGGTCGCTGGCTGGGGACAGAGGTTAGAATATATATCCGGTATTTCGAGACTGGACTGATCGTTAAATTAGTATCCGGTAAATATCGTAGATAGTCACGACCATCTGGATAGTGTTGAAAGGCAATTCGGGGCAAATACAGATTTTCCCTGGCACAGGCTCGGTGAGTCGGTGGCCTTGTGACTGTTTTGAGTTTCGAAGTCTTCGACTTGGGAAGAACGAAGACAAAAGGCAGACTAAAATCAATATATCTAACTTAGTCTACTGTATAAATAAAAATTTAGATACTGTATTTGTGGAACGGTGGAGAGTGGAGATAGTGGAGATATGTGGAAAGTGAGTAAATATTTACTAATAAATAGCGGGTGTAACTAAATACTAAACAAAAGTAGAGCGAGAGTGGCACCGTGGCGATATGGGTGAGTGGATAAATACATTTTTTTGTAAGTCAAGAGTCAAGACAAAGGGGAGGTTTTTTTGTTTATAAAAAAAAATCCATTTTAGGCAATGAAACGGTGAAACCCAGATAATACAAACAACTATTTTTTAGCCTCTACCAATAGAAACAAGAGTCACTATGGAGCTAAAAATATCTAAAAATAACTATTTTACTCACAAATACTTCTGTCGCCTCCTTCAATCTCCAGCAGCCTCCAGGCCTGCTGCAGGTTGCAGGGCGCAGGCTGCACTGCTGTCGCCTGTCAGGCTGTCAGGCTGTCAGCCTGTCACTCCTGCTTCAAAACAATAACAAGTTCAAACAACACACGTCGAGAGAGAATGAGCGATGACTTCTGCTCTACTCTTGTTAGAGAGAGCCCCTGGAGTCCTGAGTCCTGGACTCGTGGGATCTCCGGATCTGGACTGTTGGGGCTTGAGTGGTTGAGGGCGGCTGGTGAATGCTGGTTCCTAAAATCAGAGTCCAGAGTTCCAGTTTTGAGTTTTGAGTTTCGGGTTTACATCCACTTTGAAGTCTCTCTAGTCTCTACTGTGAACCGTCGTACTTGTAGTTACGTAGTGTCGTGTTAATCGTGTCTCTCGCGGTGGAGTCTGGGATTCTGGGACTCTGGCTGGGGAGACAGGTTGGGTTTCTGGGGCTCCGGGCTCCTAGCCTCCTGCCTCCTTGGTCCTGGGATCTGGACTCTGGAGCTAAGCTCAATGCGTTAAAAGTTGCAACTTTTATTGTGCCTCGAATAAACATTAAAGTTGCAACTTTTATATCGCGATAGTACATTTTCATATATGATAGGTGCATTTTACAGGCCACTCAGGTGATAGTCGTCACAACTGAAACGCTCAATCTCCTTTGATTGCCTATTATCAATTTCGTAGCCTAAAATTTTCAACGATAGGACAGCTTATTGAGTGCAGTTTCAAAAAAAACTTTAGTTGATTTGTCCGAAATAAAAGTTATTACTTTTAAAAATCAAAAACTTAACATTAAAGTTGTAACTTATCGTACCCCTATAACTTATTGAGCTTAGCTCTGGGGGCTGGAGCTAATTTCATTACGTTATGGAGATATGTACGGAATAAAAGTTGAACGTAAACGCATATTTATTCAATTTTAAAACGCTTTAACTGAAAGGCCTACCTAAGATGTTTTATAAGACTGGTTTGTATGGTGAAATAGGTACACACTTCAATTATAAGACCCTAAATATGCATCTATAAGCAGACAGAGGACCGCAGATAGAATAAAGGTTAAACGCGAACGTAATTTTATTCGATTTTTTAAAGTTGTATCGGAAAACGGTTTGAGGTTAGTCCTGGACCTGGAGTCCTCTTTTATTTAATAAAAAAAAGTCTTTTCACAACGTCACTATGCAGACTGCAGACTGCCAGACTCAGTCACTCTGCTTTCTGCTAGCTACAGCACGGCAGCAGTTATACTTGTATGCTAAAAAATAAGTGGAAGTTAAAACTTCTATATTTAAATCCGGTATTATCAGAGGAGAGAAAAAAATGTTAGACAGCCAATAGATTACCGTGATGAGGGGCCCCGAGGACCGAGGATTAACCACTATAAAAGCCGGCACGTGGTTGTCCAGTACGTCCAGACTCCCAGAGGTGCCAAGAGCCCAAGCCCCAACCACCAACACCAAGGCCCCAATAACGATTCAACCCAAAAAGGCACACTATAACAATTATTGACAAAGGGCAGTTTTGAGGTGTTTTGTTCAAAAGGGGCATTTTTAAAGCAAGAGAAAAAGGAAAAGGTTCAAAGGGGAAATTAGGCGCATTTATATATATAAATTAGTTCATGTAATTGGGCACGCTTACTGGGATCATAGTTAGGCCTTTGCAGCGTTCGGTAATCTCATATTTAAAAGTTGACTTCACAAACAGTTCATCATTGAACCGACACTCATGGCTGGCAATGTAAAAATGATATACTTAATAGCACTGTAAGAACAAAGATAGTTTGTTTGATGGTCATGTCAATGTATGAATACCTATATAACAGTGTATATCTATACCATCAGCTTTTGATTTGGACATGGGGCTATCAGGCTATATGTACAAACCGGCCTTTGAAATCAATATACACAGCTATGTACTTTTTACTTTCGAATGCCTACCCTGAACGAGATTTTTTAGTTTGTTATCAACGTAACGTGTGTTGCCATACAAATCTTCTGTAAACTCTGCATTGAGTCTAATATGACACAAAACAACTATCATAGTCCGAACATACAAAATTGATCAAATATTTCTCCCTGATTCGGCCCAAAGGGGATATAGTCTAGCGTGTATATGTGTATCAGTATCTGCTGTATGATTTATATTTAGGACAGTTTTTCTAGGTGCGTACTCAAAGCTTTGAAGTTAGTTAAATGTTCATTTAATTTTACTCTGTATGGCCAAGTCAACTATTTTTTAGGTGCATATGGGCTTTCGGTTTTTTTTAGCATGCTCATTCTCTAGTTAGTGCATAAACTCTAATAGTATATATATATATATATATATATATATATATATGATATATGGATGTATATATAAATCAAATTCGTTCGAAGTAGCGTTTCTTCTCCCAGTCGGTAACGGCCGCCTGGAAGGCCTCGCATTCATTGCGGTAGAAGTGGCTGTAGTGGTCAACCACCACATCTCCAAACGCTCGTCTGTACATAGATAGAAATAAAGCATTCATACTATGAATCAGATGCTGGTGCTGAGAACCATATATACGTCTCGGTGCAGGTGTCTACTATGAATACCCATAGCGGTTGGAAGGGACTGTACCAGCGCAAGCGTTATATCGACGGGTTAATTCTGAAGAGATTGGACAAATGTGTCCGACAAATTGAAACATAAAAACTGGACAACCAAATTAAAGGGTGCATCGGGGTGCAACGATGCACCTCCGAGTCTCAGAGCAAGAGCCGCTGGATTGTACACGGACGTGAATATGTCCAAAAATCACTCTGCAAATAAATGAATAGGGCAATGGATTGATTCTATACAAAAAGACACAATCTGACGCCTTTCATTAGCATGTGCATCTGCACTTCGGCCTCACGACCTTAACTCCCACTTTTACGATACATATGACTTCATCGATTCCGACCCAACAGTTCAATTCTCAGTTTATTGCTGTACGATACTATTGACGCACCCTTTAGCGGGATTCAACCAAGTATGTGGAGTGTACACATTACGTATATCACTTCGCGCAAACTTTAAGAGACCAGCTGACACACACCTCTATATCTAACGTGCATGAGAAGTAAGTAGAGACAAATCCGCTCATTTCAGTGTATAGCCAGGTCCAAAAGTATAAATCGAAGCTCCCATAGGTGCAAGTTTATAATTATAAGCATGTGACTTTGAGAGTATCTATTCTAATAAAACCCTAAAACACCAAAAACAACACTATATATACTTATATAAATATAAATATAGATATAGATATATATATATATATATATGTGTGTGTGTAACTATACACACACTCACACACACACACACACACAC
>NW_014040264.1:68589-70958 GCF_001186125.1 Sphaeroforma arctica JP610 | reverse complement strand
ACAACACACACACACACACACACACACACACAACTATATATATATATATATATATATATATATATATGTAACATACAGCACTGCGAATGTTCACACCGTTATACGCGTATAACACACGGGATGCACATACACCAAATAGACAACAAGACTCGTCCTGGAACACACATGGTAGTGTACACAAACATGATCTTCATACTAGACTTATAACGCATATATAAATATACCTCACACATCAAACGGGGCAACAAAACAAGCACCCCCTTAACCAAAACATACACCATACCTCGCAAACGCCGAGTTGTCGAACATTCTAACTGCATCCGCCAGCGTCTTGGAGATCTCAGGGATAGCCTTTGCCGCATACACATCACCGGCAAACTGATCTGGACACTCAACTCGTGTACGCATACCCTCCAGGCCACAGGCTAAGATGGCAGCGAAGCACAGGTATACGTTGGCGTCTGCCCCGGGAATTCGTACCTAATAGATGTACAGGGGGGTGCCAGGATGTTTGTTGACATAAGTTTGTTGATATAAGTATAAAGGGGGGGCAGGGTGTTTGTTTAAAGAAGTATAAGGGGATAGTGCCCGGGGGAGTTTTTAAGGTATAAGCTGGATCAATATGGTTTATATGCAACCCAAGATATGCTTAGTGAATGCCGTATCTAAAATGAGCATATAGGTATATAGTGTGTATGCTATATATACCTCAGAAACTTCACACTTAACATCGTAGAAGAACACGTGCTTCATTGCTTTGCCTGCTCAAAGCATGTACGCTCAACTAACTTGAGAGTGTTCCCGATGAGGCTGATTCATGCACAGGAGTGCGCCTATGCACAATACTGAGACTACTATTGAGAAGTATTGGGGGCGATCGTAAGTTAGGAGTGTGTAGACGCGTACGATGCCACTTGTGCACACATAGAAGAACAGGAATATGTAGATATGTGTATGTATAGCTACGATACTCGATAGTCTATTGTCAAAGTGAGCCAAACATGGGGGTATCAAGTCGGAAACATCTTGCGGAGGCCAACTTAGTTGTGTACCCAAATAAATGTTCATCAAGTGCACACGTGTGATATATACACGTCATCTGTATGCATATCTGTTTCATATCAATATATATACATACATAAAAACATGCATACACACACACACACACACATATATATATATATATATACACACACACACACACACATATATATATATATATGTATAAATATATAAATATATAAGTATGTGCATGTATGTATGTATATATATCTCATACTTCCACATACATTTACCTACAACCCATACCTACATACACAGCAAAATCCCCGTTAAAAATAACCTCCCACACACACATATCACCAGCTACCTCTCCCACACACCTCCACTCGTGTAGCCTGTCCCTCTCCCACCACTCTGAATCCAGCGGTCCTGTTATCCGCGCACCAGGCCAGGCGTGTTGGGGCCCATGACCCTTCGGCATAGCGTTTGTACGAGTTAATAGTAGGTGCAATAAACGGCATACACTCAGGTATGTACTTGATCAGTCCACCTAAGAAATATTGGAACTCCTGTGATACGTGTAGACCATTCCATTTGCGGGTTGTATCGTAGAAGGCGGATGTTCCGTCCTGTGTGGGTGGGTAGGGAGAAGGTGGTGTGTTGATAAAATGGAGTGTGTATGTGTGTGTGTATGCATGTATGTATGTATGTATGTATGTATTTCTGTATGTATGTATGTATGTGTGTGTGTATGATGTATGTATGTATGTATGTATGTATTTCTGTTTTTCTGTATTTCTGTATATATGTATGTATGTATGTTTGTGTGTATGCATGCATGCTTGCATGCATAAGTAAGTATGTATGACATATGACACCAGCTTGACCACACACACACACTCTCACTCTTAACCCGACTGTATACAAACACCTCACAAACAAACCGCGCACATACTCACTATACCTGTAACAGAACCCCCCACATACAATCCACCCCATATCCCTCTTACTTTCTTCAACATTGACACGTGCACATGGCAACTGGATCCGGACTGGTCATTAGAGGGCTTTGCCATGAACGTCACTGACACACCCAACTGTTCCGCAACCTCCTTTAGGCACTGCTTATATACTATTGTTCGATCAGCCATCTCAAGCATCTCGGTGTACTTGACGTTGAGCTCATGCTGGCCAATACCTGGATATTAAAGTGTGATGTGTGCGAATGAGAGAATACAGTGAATATAGTGAATATAGTGAATGAATATATATATACATATACATATACATATATATATATATATATATACACACACATTGTATATATATATAGATATAGATATATATATAGATATATATACATACAT
>NW_014040264.1:60326-67595 GCF_001186125.1 Sphaeroforma arctica JP610 | reverse complement strand
TAGAGTGATTAGTATCATGTTGTTCATGCAATAATACGCGGGTATATGTGAGTACCAGGAGAGTCTCTATCCCGACGTACGAACATCCCACATTGTTATATGCACTTCATCTAGCACATGGGAGGGTGTCTATGTCGAGCTCGTAAAAGTTATGTAAACTATGAACATGGTAGATGTTCTGGAATCGAACAGTCACAGCATGAGAAAGTATGCATACACTCGGTATACGACATTTAGATATGTACTTATATGATATATTATTTGTACAATATCTACATACCAGCTTCTGCCTTCAAGCAATGTCTAGCAAACCCAGACACGAGACTTTCCTAATAAGTCCTGGTTATTCACCTCTCTGCTAGCCTGCTTAAGCTGCAACACGTTTATATGCTATACTGAGGAATCCCATGTAGAGAACTATATCAACTGCTCACACACTCATATACACACACAGTATAGGATATGTGAATGTGCAGGCGTATATATATTACATATACGTAGCAGCCTCAACTACCCTTACACTCATATAGACACATACAGTATAATATATATAGTGCAGGTGTATATATAATACATAACATCTACCTACCAGCCTCAACTGCTCACAAACTCATATACACACACAGTATAGCATATATAAATGTGCAATTACATATATATATCACACTACATCCTCCTACCAGTCTTAACTGCTCATAAACTCATAGACACACACAGTATAACATATAGGAATGTGCAGGTGTTTAAAGATTACATCCACCTACCAGCCTCAACTACTCACACACTCATACCCACACACAGTCTAACATATACGAATGTGCAGGTGTATAAAGATTACATCCACCTACCAGCCTCGGCCTTTGAGCACTCAATAGGCACACCAGACTTGACCAGATGCTTGCGCAGCTTCCCCTGGATGTCCTCCTCTCTGCTCGCCTGCTGCAGCTGATAGTCTCCGATGTACGTAGCTGTGGACTTAAGCTCTGTGTACGATGACTCACGTGCGTCTCGGTATGAAGTTCGGTACGTGTAGTACTCTATCTCTGAGGCGGCATAGCACTCGTAGCCTGGGTGTTTGGCTTCGAGCAGCTCCAGTTGCTTCTTGAGGATTGTTCGCGGGGCCACTGCGTGTGGATGTGGGTGGCGTATGAGTACTCGGGTACGAATTCGAACGTATGTATGTATATATGTCAGTAAATATGTATGTGTGTCGGTAGGTATGTGTGTGTGTATGCATGTATATTCATATATATAACTTATATTCATATATATAACTATATACATACACACATACACATACACATACACATACACACACACACACACACACATATATATATATATGTATGTATGTATATGTATTTATGTATATATTATATAAATTATATATATATATATGTGTGTGTGTGTGTGCGCGTGTGTGTTTGTGTTTGTGTGTGTATGTGTGTATTAGTCATAGCTTCATCTAAGACCAGTGCTTTTGGATGCCCCTTATTCATCCTACCGAGTGGTACATTGTTTAACTGATCCCATATATATATTCATGAACATACCTCATCCTATTGAATGATTATAAATTTTCGTGCACATACACACCTGGAAACCCCTAAAACCCTAAACCCAAAAAACATTCACACCTGGACAGGGCACCCCATGGGCATCATTGACATCGGCTAAGACCAACGCTGTCTTCTCGTGCCATGAGCAGATGCGAATAGTAGACTCAAGCGGAGCCAGGCTAAGGTCACCAAAGCCTTTCTCCCAGTTGAATAGCTCGAATCCCTATTAGCATAGTAGTAATTTAGCTGTTCAGCGCCTACATGCAGATGCTAAACTCAATTTTGTCGACGTGTACTATGTACATGCACATGTACATGTGTGTATGTATATATATATGTACATGTACATGTGTGTATGTAACTATATGTACATGTACATGCGTGTATGTATCTTAATATGTACATGTGTATGTGTGTATATATCTCTATATGGCCATGCACATGTATATGTATATGTGTATTTCTAATGTACATGTACATGTATATGTGTATATGCATCTTTATATGTACATGTACATGTAAATATGTGTGTATATATTACATATAAAGACATCACAATTCACGGGCGTCTGACGAGTACTTAGATTGCGTGAGGTGTGGTGTGGTTCAGTTAAGTGGTACAATCTGGGCAAAAGTTCTATAAATAGAACACATCTTAATTTATGCACATGATACGGCAAATACTTGTGTCAATGAAGATTGAATAGCACAAACACAACAGAGTTGCAATATACTACCTCCCAGTACCTATAACGGCAACTTGTATTTGGTTGAAGACGCTACCACAGATATACATTCAATATGCGCATGAATACACATACCTTAGAAACGCGTATGAACACATATACGTTCAAATATGGGGGAGTTTCTTACTTGTCCATACAGACACACACGCTCACCTGTATAGGATTCATCTCGATGTCACAGGCCAGGAGATAGTTGCACACTTCTGTGTGAGGCGTTTCAATGTAGAAATCGGCCTCGATGCGCTTGCCACACAACTTGCCGTAGGTGTCGGTGAACCCAAGCACCACCGTAGCTATCTCGCCCGCTTTCACCTGTGAATGCGAGTTTAAAACAGTCACAACTAAGCTATACGTTTAATGTAGAAGGCGGTGTATATCCTGGCTCTAACTGTCTGCGATAGTACACAAGTGAATACGAACTGGAATCAGTCGCAAGTGAGCTATGCGTTAAGCTATACATTCCCTATATTCTGACTCTAACTGTCTACGAGAGTGGTACGTAAAACCTTTCTAATGAGGCCCGTCAGCGCTGATGTATTTATATAGCGATCAAGCTGTGAGTGGGAATGTATGGGCTGGGTAGGTCCGTACTTCTTTTCTGTGTGTTGTGGGTTCTTAAAGCTTTGTATGTACTCGACATTGAGACTTATGCTGTTGTATGCTGTCATTTATCACCTGCTAGATATATGAAAAATATTAAACCGGTTCTCCGAATTCAACTTATGCAGAGGGAGACTGTGCGTGCTATAAAAGGTGTTAATATTGGATATATGTTTATTGGGGGGGGGTGTATACGGGTGCGTATGTTTGGATGTTTGCACTCGAATGTATCTCTAGTGATGTTTGAGGTAGCAAGAGAGGTACAGAGAGAGACACTACTCATGTTATAGAGGTGTTTGTACTAGATATGTTTAATGAGGGGCATACAAATGTGTGTGTGTGGATGTTTCCACTCGAATGTATCTCTAGAGATGTGTGAAGCGGAGTTGTTTGGTATACGTGGATAGCAACGGTTGCCCGTTGACAAATCCCTGAAGTGTGATGGTATGACCTACCGCAAGCTGTTCCTGTCAGACAGTTTAATGGCTTGGATAGGAGAGAAACTGTAAGTGAGCAGTTTATACAAACATCCAATGAGAGACATTGAGATAAGGCTTTCCCCTCCCAAAAGTTCTTTTTAAAGGGCAATAAAGCATTTTCGACTGTATATGCAGATGCTAAAATATCGATAACATGTGTGGATGTGATCGTTATTCCGCATTTTGTATCAATACTACTGGTCGCCAAAGTAAAAGATTCAATCAAGTCTTTGTAGTATCACATGTCAAAAACCATATTTGGTAACAAGGAACTTTATTTTAATGAACATATATTTTTATATTTAAAGAAGCAATAAGTTGAAATGCTTTCACGGAGGCCATGTTGTAGGCGTTGTTATTATAGCGTAGGTTGTACTATTGCTGATAATCACCGAAGCATAAACATTGTACCATTATCGACGTTCTTCTTTCGATTATATAACAACTATCTATCGTATCACATATGGCAATGCCGTTATTGTATATGAACAATACTGGCCGATCAAAAGAATAAAATCACACACACAGGCTGCAATATAGATACACTAATCAGATCAGAATGATCAGAATGTACTGCACATAGTATGCAGCGCATCAATCACATCACATCAACAGACGCTGGTTTGAGTACATGGAAAATTCAGAGACCAAAGTATGAGATTTTAGGGACAGATGTGCATGTATATTAAATTAAGCCAATAAACATCTCTTAATATGACTCCGATAACTGTTATCGCAATGTTCCGATGTATATCAAAGCAATATTCTATGCGAGAAGTGCGTATGCACCTTTTTAGCTCTGTTGGATATAAGGTATTCTCATCTCTACCTAGACCCCACACGTCGCATACCTTATCCTTGAGCTGTTCCATGGTGATCATGCCCATGTTTTCATGATTCTTTCTAGGCATGTTGTCGTGAGTGGCGTTTCTTCCTATTAATACACCTGTGTGTGTGTGTGTGTGTGGCAGTTGACTATTGAGTGCTGAGGTGTTTGACTGTTTGTATTGTTGTGTTGACCCTTTTATTCTCATCCTCTGAACGAAATTATATCAGCTGGGGAACTTAGCCTGTATCATAAATACTGTTTTAATATTTTTGTTTCATCAATTTTGATAAGCCGGAGTAGGCCTCTTGTTGTCATTGCTTTTTAGTTTATCAAAAGATCGAGATGTTCGGTACGTACTTGCTTTTGTAAAAGCAATATCCCAGAGTCGGACGGCGGACCCAGTGGGTCAGACCCATTCCGACTCCGGGCCAGTCGGCCAGTCTAAATACCCAGAGTCCCAGCAGTCGTCTCCCAGTGGTATTGCACAGATATTTCCTTTTGAACTCGTGGAGACAAATATAATCGTGAACCAAAAGTTTACCCACAACGGGACTTCATAAATCAAACCATATAAATAGCAGCCGTAGTATTCGTTTATCAGTATGCTGAGACTCAGCCAAATAACGCTCTGGTCGCCTTTTACTACTGGAGTCAGTGTTTGAGTTTCACGTAAGCATATATCTTTACTTTATGGATAGTCCTCGTGACTACTACCATAATTACCTTCAAAAATAACAAAATAAAATTTCCGTCTGCAAGTTTATGCACTCTCTGCAAGTCTGTACCAGTACAAATATATGAATAGTATCCTTATTTGCGGATACCAGTTCAGCAAGTTTGTACTTCTTGTAAAAGCTTGTGAACAGAATGTTTATTTGCGGATATCAGTTCTTGCAAGTTTGTACTTGTAGAAACTTACTAAGCACGAATAGTTTCTTGTATTTATCTGCCGACATCAGTAGTATTTACTGGTAAGCTTATAAGTTATATCGTATTTATCAGTATTTGCCAATATCAGCTTCTGCAAGTATATACTGGTAAGCTTATAAGTAGTATTAGTATTTGCGAACATCAGCTTCTGCAAGTTTGTACTTGTAAGCTTTAATGGAAAGTTTCACTTGTAAGCTTTAATGGAAAGTTTTACTTGTAAGCTTTAATGATAAAGTTTTTAGTGGCAACGAGTATTTGCTGAAATCAGGAGGTCGCTTAGTCTTTAACAAATTGTCGCTTAGTCTTAAACAAAGTGTCGCTTAGTCTTAAACAAAGTGACATATTTGCAAGCTCCAGAGTCATATCCTTCATCCACCGGACGGTCGTTTTGCACTGTTTTCTAACATATTTTATTTTGATTTGCGAAATTCATTCGCACTATTCACTCGCACTATTTATTAACATCTACATGCGCCTCTGGGGACTCTAGGTCCTTTCAAAGCGCCTCTGGGAACTCTAGGTCCTTTCAAAGCGCCTCTGGGAACTCTAGGTCCTTTCAATGAGTTGCTGTTCCATGTAGCTCGTCCTCGTCATGTAGCTCGTCATTCATTTATCTGACTCGTCATGTAACTCTGCTTGTTGCGACAAATTATATCAATAGAGACTACACACTTACAGTTGACCACCACTTTAGCCACTCTAGCCCCCTAGGCCCAAAACGGAACGACACGAGCAAAGTGAGAATGCGCGATGTCATGGCTTCAGCTTTTTCCTGTGAGCAGAATAGAATAGAACAAGAGTTGAAGCTGTCTTTCTGAATGTACTGACGTTCGAAGTCCTGTGCACTTCAGTCAGTGACCAACCTTGGGGCCTGAGATAGTATCAAATCAATATTTCTTCGTTCGTAGTGATATGGTACACACACGAGCAGGTACTATATAGACTCGCTAAGTCCGATTGTATATGTGCTTTAAAGTATGACTCAAAATGGGGTAGTTCAATTTTTCCAATAGACTCCAAGTTACACGTCTGTGTGTACGTATATACGTATCAAATTTGTGTCCCCATAACATAGTTGGTTCTTGATGCCCAAGGCTACAATCTCACACCAACTGCTATACAAGGCCGACAAATCCCGGGCCTCCTACTCTGACTGGGATAGACAACTCGTGCGTAACCCAAAGTTTATTGCTCAACTCTATAGCCTTCAGATAGCCTTCTACATTAATTTTCCTTTCCTGGTTGAGAGTGCGTTGCTACGTGCGAAACCGAAAGTTTATTGCGCATCTCCATAGCCTTCAAATAACGTTTTAAATGAAACATCCTCTCTTGGTTGAGACTTGGTTGAGACTCCACGAATGGTGTTCACGTGTACAGCACCGCCTCCTGTCAGTAGTTGCATCTCACTTTCGAGATTTGCGTGTCGACTTGCCGGTTGTGAGCTTTTGCGACTGCGGGATGCAGAATGCGAAGTAGGTTGATATACTTAAAAAATGAAGAACCGGGATAAAAACGTATTCCAAAAAGGTACGTTCCAAAGGAAGCAATCGGATAGTGTACGACACTCCCTCTCATATGATGGTCCCGTTTCTGCGTATATGAGCATGCGTGTGCTTGTCGTGTCAGTATGCGCTTGTATGTATTTGTGTGAAGGCATGTGTGTACTTATGTTTGTGTACGTGTGCGTGATTGTGCTTTGTCGTACACTTTTCGTCGGCAGTAGTGGTTACATGGAGGCCCATTAAGTACGTTGAAATTTCACATTTGCTACTCTTATGGTCATTCTTTGAAATCCACCCCAATGTGATATGTACGGTTCCTGTTTGGATAAACAAAAACGTCTCATAAACAGATATCTACACACAGCCTATAATATATACACATATGTATACATACACATATTTTTAGATATACATATGTAAATAAATACATTTGAATACATGCACATATATATACACACATGAATATATACACATGAATATATATATAAATATATATATATATATATTGATATATATATATATATATATATATATATATATATATATATATATATATATGTGTGTAGTAGTATATATATAATATATATATATATATATATATATATATATATATATATATATATA
>NW_014040264.1:57148-59793 GCF_001186125.1 Sphaeroforma arctica JP610 | reverse complement strand
GTGTGTGTAGTATAGTATATAATATATATATATATATATATATATATATATATATATATATATATATGCATGTATAATATATGTATATGTATGTATATGTATGTTTGTATACAGTTGTATACATGTTTATGTATGTATATATGTATGTATGTGTGTATTTATGTATGTATGTATTCACTACTACATCATCGAGTGTACGACTACGACAGTATTATACCCCACTAGGTCACTAGACATTGCACCTATAGACAAATGCCGAACCAACCTTGGGTATACTTTCGTTCTGCCTTTCAAGTTTTGCTATCTTCGATTTGAGACGTTGCACCTCAGCGTCATGCACAAGGGCGGCCTGGCGCAGTTTCTGTGTATTTCCATTGTGAAGCCAAGAGATGCTAAGCAGCGTTTAGTAGAATACGAGTATATAAGTGCAAAGCTATAATGCGATATAAAGTAGGTCTGTCTAGTATAGAATAATGGACTGTACCGTGGGATTTGGTATCATAGGCGTTCAAATTTTTATGTTTGTGATAGGGTACGTGGAGAAACCAGTGGCAGTGCTAATAGTTGAGAGTGAACTCGTTGAATGCACGGCCAATATGTATTTATACACCCAACCGAGTCCCCCATGCATGACCTGGAGCACGAGCACCGAGGGTTAACTGCGGCTCTATCTTGGCGAGTGTGTGGTGAGGCTCCTACTGAGAAAACGTTTCACTGGATAATGTGTCAGTGGTGTGTATAGAATATTATTCTCAAGCGACGATACTCTGCCTAACTGCTATGTAGTTGACCACGTTCGCTTTATGTATAGCCACTGTATCGGGTCCGTGCTCCCCAATACACGGAACTCTGTAAGACATCCTTTGTGACTTCCGCGCACGCATTATGCTATCAACGGTTTAAAGCACGCTCTTGTATCTATTGTTTTGAGTTATCTATTACAGCTGCTTCAATTTCCAATGTTCCTGATCCTTGCTACGATCTACATACTGTATCCCATTTATAGGTATATTGGTACCGTGCATAGATAACAGTTGCCTGGCAGTTAGGCATTCTCGACATTGCTCATCGCGAGATTGATCCATCTAGTCGTGTTGCAAGTGTACCAATCCGTCGCCATGTACATACCATAAAAAATCATTCAGCCGTGTTTACCGCTAAAGCAAATATAGAACCATTGATCCATACGTGTGTATACTCATTTTTGAACTATTTTATTCACTTTATGTGACCTGCAGTGAGTTCTTAAAGCATATAGACAGTATACTGATAATTTATACTTTCACACACATATGTAAGCTTCCAAATATGACATGCACGTGATTGTAATAAATGCTTGGAAATCATATCAGTACCCGTTTGCAGACTCCCTCATAGAAGGCGGAGGCATTCTTTCCGGACTGCTCCGTCTCTGTATAATTAGATTCTGCTGCTGTTCTTGTTTCCTGCTGCGCTTTGAGCTTCTTCTCATACTTTTTCATACATGGAAAGCAGTGGCATGCGGTATTAAAAAACTTAAGTGTTGCACGTTGTATGCTGGGTACAAAAATGGACAACCATCGTAACGAACTGGAGGTGCATCAAAATTGATTTTGATATACGCAGTGGTCACGGGCTCGTGCGACTGTTCTAAACTCGACTACAGTTATATCAGTTCTGCATGTGATGTCATATCGCATGCCTGACGATGGTTATCAGCGGTCACTGTTTAAGAATAGAATGACAAGATGCACGCAGAATAGCTCGCTCTACGCAAACGTCTCTTCAGGGTCCATACTAAACGAGCGCTTACTTGGCGGCACTAAATGGGGAAGGCGGGAGACAGTAACCATTACCTCGTGCCTAAGCTTAGCAAGGTGGACCTCGTGAACGGACAGGCTCTCGTTCAACTCGTGTGACAGGTTCTCCACTTTGGCTACTAATACCGACTGTGCGATCTCTGCTGCATTCTCTATGTCTTGTACTGTGTGAGATCATGCAATTTGACAAAAAGATGGCGTAAGTGTTGGAGAGATGCAGACTTATCATAAATTGTAGGCGACGAGTTGGTATTTAGTGAAAACAACATATCGATAGGCAATTGGTAAAGGTGTATCGAGCGGCATAAGTACCAAAAATGAAAGGAAACAAATATTTGGGTTGCTGACACACTAATTGTCAATTCCGAATAGTGCCCGCATACGATGAATAAAACCTGCCAACTTATGTCATCAGAACTTCACAATAGGTACTACCACGCTCAAGAGAGCCATCCTTGTTCAAAGCCCGCAAGCTATCCCTCAAACATACAGTGATCTACAAAAGAGAAGGGCACGTTCGCAATGATAGAGAGCTTATTCACGTACGAATACACGAGCGACGATACGAGTATACGTATACGTCTTGCGCAAACATTTACCACGATCGTTGCTTTCAGATAGCGCCTTGCTTAGCGCTTCCTCGTTCGCCTTCTTAAAAGCACAAACTTCTTCTTCGTGCTCAATATTCGTATGCCGTTGCGATGCCTGTAACTTTTCGATTGTTGACTGAAGCTCACAAGTTAGTTTCTCTAAGGATTTGTTTTTCTCTACGCACGAGAGCAGGGTCAAACATCGGTATGTATGGTTGAACAAGCCTCTTAAGTTTCATGGAAGGGTATATATATA
>NW_014040264.1:50451-53590 GCF_001186125.1 Sphaeroforma arctica JP610 | reverse complement strand
TTATACGTGTGATCACCTACTTTAGCCGGACTCTCGGTGTGTGATTTGAGCCGATGTACACTCAGTGCATCATCCAACCTCTACCACTACCACTACCTGCTGGTGCTATGGTTCTAGTACAACCATACAAACTCGGTTTAATACTACACACACTTACCACTGGTAAATACAACCATAAATACATTAATATAAAAGACTTTCGACTTTCGAGTTTCGACTTTCGTGTGATGCTCCGAGCCTTGACTCCCTTGAGCCCTTGACGTGACTATTTAGTTATATTTTGTACAAGCCCGCCAAAAATATAAAAATGTTACGTGTTTAGAAGGCTACGAATTATGATACGTGTCTTAAAAGTGTCTGATTTAACTACAACGCTATTATGTAAAGGCTATGCTAAAGGCCTTTTTACCTGCCTGATGCTGTGTAGACTGTTCAGTGCTATTCGGCTCAGCAATGTTATGTACACTGGTATATAGTAGAACTACCTGAAAATATGCGCACATATCTATCGTTAGATCCATAGATACTTTATGTCGGAACTTGCAGCTGTATGACTCTCTCCATGGCGCATGGAACGACGTGCTCCTATCCTGGTGTGCGGTCTTGCCCATAGCCTTCTAAATTACACACACATTACTACTAATAATAAACCAATGGCTCCCCACAACTCTCACTATTGTATGAATACTCTTAGTCAATTCTGTGCAACAGAGTACACTTTAGGCATCAACTGATCATTTACATCAGTCTATTCGTCTCAACATTAGACGATAGAACCTAGTTTTACTTTCACTCAGAGATGCTTTTAAACCCGGGGAAATACACATCGAACACCTCAGTGACCGTGCTGGAGGTGTCGAGATACTCTAATGTTGTATCGCTAACATGCTGTGCATGCGCACGACTACAACCCGTGGTATGTTTCAGAGGCATATCCATTTCGATGCAGCTGTTACGTGCTTGTATTATAAAAATATATCGCAGCAGTCTAAACACATCGAGCTTGTACCTTGGCTTGCTGTTACTCAAGATTAAAATTAATGATGTGTTCACCAGAGTATTATATTTTAATTTCTATTTTATGAATCCTTAACCCGATCATGTAAGGCTTGCATGCTACGAGTGTGCGCGACATTGAGATGCGGATTAATTATACGGGAACTATTCTCTGGGTTGGTTTGCCTGATACTATTGATAAGTAGATGTGCTGATAACCACTTGTGTAGTCCAGGTATTCTGGGTGTATTGATTGATAGGCTGTAGACGCGTGTGTGATTTGAAAGCGCAGTATACTCTGCTGAGGTACCTTCTTCTCATGTAAAATGTTCTCAAGGTTTTGGTTGGAATTAGTGAAGGTTTCTTTCTATGTTCCGATTTGTACCGCCCACACCACCTGGCTGAGTGCGATTTCTGGAGGTGCTGTGTTCCGTAGAAAAGTTATTCGCGGAAAAGTGTGTGCATAGCCTCTGATTTTATTCATAGCATTGGCAAATTTGATTATTTTATGGCTGATATACCAATTAATATTTGTCGTCATACGCCATTGACGAACCTTTATTGTCGATTATACTTGTCGATTGATGTGAGTACTTCTACGATTGATATATCTTCTCTACATTTGATATATCTTCTTGTGCGATTGATGTAACTTGTCATGCGATTGATGTAACTTGTTATGAATAGATGATATATAGAGCTACAGAGTGGTTGTAAACCCATACATAAACGATAATCTCACGCTTCGTGGTTCATTGTCTTGTACATAGAACGTCAAATGGGAAGGATGGCGGGCATGTGCCTACTGTGGACAGAAGATGATGTACGTCGACGCGGTAGTCAGCTACGAATTCACACTGACGGTGTGCCATACGATGCAGAATATACAGAGTATGTCCAAAAAGGTGTGAGTTATGATCGTATAAGTTTGTATTGTGTGGTAGTAGTATGCCATACGATGCAGAATATACAGAATATGTCCAGAAAGGTATGAGTTATGATCGTATATGTTTGTATTGTGTGATATAAATATCCCATATGATGCTGAATACACAAAGTGTGTCCAGTATGGTGTGAGCTATGATCGCAAACGTCTGTGTGCTGTATCTAGGTGTAGGTGTATATACTTATGTGTAGAGTTAAACTGGTTCTACGTATCTATGCACATGTTATGCTCCTACACCAACAAACTCTTAGAGATATAGGTAAAATGACATAACTGTAAGTTGGTTGTCTGGGCTTAGCATAGGTGAGGTCGTTCTCCTAATGTATATCATTATAGCACAGTGCACACCTTCCCCACAGATCCTTTCAGAGTACCTGTACGCAACACTCGCTTCATTGACCAAATCAAATCTGTCTGTTAGTTCAATTCACACACCCTCCGCTAACAGCTACTTAATCCACCTATCATGTTCAGCTCTATTCCGATCAAGTGACGCTGAGTGGCTGTTTGGTATAAGCGCGCGAGCACTGTTCACCAGACTCGAAAGGTAAATTTTCACAAGTCTTTCTAACCTTTTTTATCTGTCTACACTGCCCCCTATCTTAGTACTCCAAGTACACATTGGCGCTTTATTGGGGCTTCAAAGGTAAAGTTGGATGCAATAAGGTGTTGTCCACCCCCTTTATTTTCAGCAATATACCGTGTCAAGCCATTTGTACTTATCTCGTAACCAATATTTACTTGAACACGTTTCAAAATATCTAGCCAACCTGCCCTCCGCGAACACTGCATTGCTGCCCTAAGGACCATCCTGGTCGGCAAGCAGGTCTCCTTACCGACGCGACCAAGCTATACTGTAAGTATTCGCTCGATGTGACGTTGTTCAAGTTATATCGTATTATATTATATATATATATATATATATATATATATATTATATATATATATATATATATATATATATATATATATATATATATATATATATATATATATATATATATATATGTGTGTGTGTGTGTGTATTTATATGAATATATATATATACATATGTAAATGTATATGTATATATATATATATATATATATATGAATATGTATATGTATGCATGTATGTATTTTCATATATATATATATATATATATATATATATATATATTTATATATAGATATATATATATATATATATATATATATA
>NW_014040264.1:44432-49187 GCF_001186125.1 Sphaeroforma arctica JP610 | reverse complement strand
ATGTGTGTGTGTGTGTGTGTGTATAAACATATACACATGCGTGTTTACGTACATTTAAACATTCAAATTTGTATACAAGTATTACAAAGCACGTATACTGATGGTTCTGTGCCACGTCTACCTCCTTGCAGTTTATACGAACTCTGCGACTGCTTGAATCTTCGGCTGCGCATCGCACTGTGTGGGCTTTGGTTGCGGAGAGGCTGCGTACGATCTCGGTACAAGCAGATACATTGGAAGTATTATCATATACGCAAAAGCATAGTACAACACCACAGAAACACTCACACAACGGCTTTCTACAGCCAGCTATACATAGTGGACCATCTCACACTCACACGCACACACCCAGTGGTGTGATACAGCAGGAGCCACAGTTTAGAATATCATGTGGGCACCATCACGATAGCGTACCACACACATCCACACACACTGAATCATTACAATCAGAAGCACGTGGTGAACCGTCACACAAACATGCACACAAGGACGCACAGCCGACTACACTCAGTGCGGATATACCGCCCCCGTCAATGGCACATGCGACTACCTCAGAGTTCACACCGTCACAGTCACCGTACCGGCCAGCAAGCCCTCAAGCTGTATTGCCAGACAACGACAACGGCAGTGTGCCTGTGTACGCTGATGTAGGTAATGGGGAGCAAGATCGCACATGTACACGCATAGACCCTACACCTCCCTTTCCGCGCATACACATACAGCAGCCGTGTTCGGTGAAAGGTGTATCCACTGGTGGCGTGCTAGGCGATGGGGTGCCCGCAGACGTACCACAACACACTGTGGATAAACAGATTATCAATCGGAACACAGCCACGTCTAGCGGAGATGGCAGCAGTGTAGACGTCGATGATATCAGGTATGTCGTGGACTACGCAAGACAGACCGAAGGCGATTATTCAAGTATCGGTGTAGCAGGTTCAAGTACCGTTGTATTGAGTTCAGGTATTGGTACAGAATGTCCAAGTTCCACTTTATCGGGTTCGAGGGCCGGTATTTCAAGTTCGAGTTTTGGTCCAAGTACCGCTGTAGTAAGTCCAAATACCGATGTAGTAGGTTCAAGGAGCGGCATAATGGGTCCAGATGCCGGTATAGGCGATCTGGACATCACCGGTATAGGATATGTGGGTGATAGTACGTCAGCCACAAGTACGAGGCCGGGGGGTGGTGTGACAATGGGGATTACAAAAGAACAGGCCATCGCTGAAGGAGCGCTGAGCTGTGATTCCGGGATGTCAGATTATTCTGATCTGGAGGAGGACGCGTTCGAGATTGCCGATACTTCGGTGGCTACGTCTGATGTACGGCTAAAGAATACGACAAATGTGACAGATAGTAGTATCAATAGGAGTGATGTGGGTGCACATGCTGGATTAGATGGTGAAATGAACGAAACTGGCGGCGTGAAAATTCGTAGATGTGGTGTAGAATCCGACAATGAGGTTGATAAGGAGGAGGAGATGTTCTGGAGTAACCTTGGAGAAGCTTGGGATAGCGTTATAATCGACCATAGCTTATTAGAGGGGATGGATGCGGACTTCCAATCGAGCCCCAAGAGGGTATGTATGTACGAAAAGGGTGTGTGTACGAAGATAGCAAGCATCTACGAAATGAGTACGTCTATACGAAGTAGATATGCATGTACGAAAAGCGTCTGTATATCAGAAAGGGATGTATGTATAAAAGGGGTGTGTGTGTGTACGTAAAGAGTAAATGTGTATGTCTATACGGAACAGACTGTAAGTACGAAAGCAATTTGTATATACAGACAGCGTAAGCATGTATCACAAGGGGTGTGTGTATACTAATAGAGTGTATAAATGGCAAAGGGACCTGTGTGTACATCGAAAGATCGTGCGTGATTGGCCAGTGCTGCCAAGTAGCTATGGCTGTCTAAGCGGTACGCTACATGACGTTGAAATGTGTGTGTGCGTCTCATGGCGTTGTATCGTGTGTGTCTCTTGACGTAGTGGATTTAATGCAAAAATGTACACCATGTACACACACACACACACACACACACACACACACACACATATATATATATATATATATATATATATCATATGTTTACACATACGTGTATATACATATCATAAGCTAGCACGTACGTATATATACATATCCATTTGTTAACCCGTACACGTATCATGTCATACCAGTCCAGAACTACACATACCTGCTGTTCTACAGCATGTAACTGGTGATCTAGCCCTCTTAGAGTGTGTGTAGGATATGCATGCTTTTGTACACGTGATGCATCGACTTTGCTCGTGTGTATCCTGATACGTTGTTTATAGTATAATAATATAATAATATAACAATGTATCAATATATATACGTATATATAGACAGCCTTTGCGATTTAAAATCGGGGCTGCAACATCCGCTATACACGGAAAACTGTTCTTGCACTGCTTGGTTGTGTTTCTCGGTGTATACTTCTGAAGACACCACGCGTTCAGGGTAGTAGGGTGCAGGTTCTAGGATTAGAGTTTGAGGTTTAGCAACGCGTTTCTGGCCAAAGCACAACGTGTTGTATCTGCTTCTTAGTGTGCCCCTCTTTCGCTGGCACGTCTTCATTCTGCGCCACTTATAGCATTGAAAGTATAAAGTATGTTTCGGGGGGTTGCTAATCGAGTTTTGGGGGGTAGCTATCTAGTTTGAGGAGGGGGGGGGGAGAGTTTATGGCAGAGACATCGTACAAACTTCCGTTTATATATTTGGATTCCATCTATCTAGTTTTAGGGGGTAGCTATCTATTGCTAGCCCAAGTAAAATAGATTTGTACCGCATGTGCACACGCTAGTATCAGCAGTACATTTATCAGGAGTATTCGAGAGGGGGTGGGACTTGCAAGGCGGTGAAATATGGTTTGCACAAACACAGTACTACGAAAGCGGGGCAATGTTTCTATTTGTGTTCGTGAATTTGTGGAAAAAGAACGCATACAACGGCATTAATTCACACCTCAAACAAAACTATGTATGATACAAGTACTAGATATCTGCTATTCATAAGGATACCGGCAGATTTCTCTCGAGCACCCGTATACATATTGACCAGCTTTCCTCTTCACCAATTGCGATGAGCGAATACACCAAAATCTGAAACCCTAATAACGTCGTCCCATACTTAACAAATAGGAGGCAGAGATGATTGGCATTTTTTTTTTTAATACAGATCCAGATATGTATACAAATCTGATGTGCGCATCCGATAACTATGCTGTCGTAATCTGATTTTCGGATTCCTTCACAAAAACAGGAAGCTGAAAAGATGTCGACACTCTTTGGAACAGATCCGGCTATTCACCACCGCCCCGGTCGTAGGCGGAAGTTCAGTCGTGCTACAAGGTTACTGTACGACTAAATGGCTAATTGTGATTTATAATCTATAACAATGATCAATAAATACTAGTATAATTTGTATGTAGTATTGTAAGAAATAATGGTAGTCAGCATCTATAGCAATAAATATTTAATGAATACTTGGTATAATTCATATAGTATTGTAGCAAATAGTGGTATTAGCATTTATATATCAATTCGTTTTTTATCTATTTACTTCGTTAATTCGCACGTAGTAATGTAGGACATAGTGACATCCATTGCACACTTCAGTGATGTAACATGCACACTTGAGTGATGTAACTTGCACACTCAAGTGATGTGATGTAACGTGCACACTTAAGTGATGTAACATATCAGATGTACATGTGGAGGTTTAGCTATCCATTTGCATTCTGATGTGTGGCTAGGGAACTCGCTCAAACGTTCACCTCGATATATTTGCAAAGTGAACAACTACAATCTTAACATGAACTCAATTTGTAGGGACAATTGTATTTCGATTGATATATCTGTAAGTACATGTATATGCCAAACCTTTGAATAGTACATTATGCTGCCAATCTACACACAACCGCGACATATATGGTAAATTTGAAAGTATGTAAACAAAAAAATAAGCATGAGTTGATACCAATTGTCGCTTTTGCGTATTTTGGGCAAGTTCATTTGTCGTGAACTAGCAACACCGCCTCTGCACATATCTGTACTTTTATTAATAGAATAGGTACCACGCTCATCGCCGGAACTGATCTATAAGTACCTAGGAGAGTTCACCATGTCTATACGTTTGCAGGTAAAATAAACCCAAACAGATCGCTAAAACTGGGGCAAATTTTCTAAAGGGATACAATTTAACCATTTTCGAACGTATACATCACATTTACCAGGTAGCCAAATCTCAGAAAGAAAATTTGGTGTAACTGACATGCGGTAAAAGACCTTAGGTACACTAATGTCTGCACATATGTGTATAATATATATGTTTCTGTTGTTCTTTATTTACAACATCAAAATATACAACATACGTACAAGACCACGAATGCATAATATATACACACATACAATATATAATGGTAAATAGATAAGTATGTAGATAATTCATAACTCACTGTGCGCAATACGGATCCATAGCACCTTTTGTATTTGATATATTTTTCATCCATGTATGAATATGTACGTATATATATATATATATATATATATATATATATATATATATATATATATATATGTGTGTGTGTGTATATATATATATATATATATATATATATATATATAGTATATATAGTATATATATATATATATATATATATATATATATNTTTTATATATATATATATATAACTAATAATAATAATAAGTAGTAGTAGTACTAAGTATATAT
>NW_014040264.1:35281-44412 GCF_001186125.1 Sphaeroforma arctica JP610 | reverse complement strand
ATTTATAAATGTTACTAATGTATAGGTATAAATATAGGAATATATATATATATATATATATATATATGTATGTATTTGTGTTCATATATATATATATATAAACACAAATACATAAGTAGTGCATAAGTATATAGTATATAAGTATACGTAGAGATTGATGTATATATATATATATATATATATATACGTGTGTGTGTGTGTGTATGTGTGTGTGTGTGTGTACATATGTGTATACATGTGTGTGTGTGTGTGTGTGTGTGTACATATGTGTATACATGTGTGTGTGTGTGTGTGTGTGTGTGTATATATTTGTATACATGTGTGTGTGTGTGTGTGTGTACATATGTGTATACATGTGTGTGTGTGTGTACATATTTGTATACATGTGTGTGTGTGTGTGTGTACATATGTGTATGTGTGTGTGTGTGTGTTTGTATGTTTGTGTGTGTGTGTGTGTATGTGTGTGTACACGTACACGTGTATGTATGTGTGTGTGTGTGTGTATGTGTGTGTACACGTACACGTGTATGTATGTGTGTGTGTGTGTGTTTTCTTTTTTACAATCATAGTGTAACATCACTCCATACGGAATAAAAAGTAAAGTGATACATTCCCAGACGGGTGCACATCATCGCCATAGTGGGCAATGTATATGTGGTCGACAACCGCCATTGTGCTGGTAGAAGTCAGCTGCTCGTTTTAGTTATAGAATAGATACACTTATCTTAGACGCAATCATATGAGCTATACATATACCCCATATGCATACCGCTAGTTGTTTTTTATGTAATATCAAATACTGAAATCCGCCTAACACACCCGGCTTTGGTGACATCAAGGTTTAACCCCATAATAATCCGGGGGCGGGTGTGATTGTAAGTATAGCTACCTTGTAAAGACCTAAACTAACCACGCCAACTATTCACGCGTTGAAGTTCTTTGCTTGGATTCAACCCAGATCTCCGCCCCATAGCCTACCAAATCCCCTTCTCCTCGTTATACTGTCACACCGCCTGCCCCGTTAGAAATAAGCTCTCCGACAGACCGTCGTGTTGACAACTGACACTTTGTACCTGATAGCGACAGACAAACTAAGACTGTAAGCACAATTTACCAACCAGTGGTGTATTCAGTGCCCCCTGCGCCCTGAAGATATTGACTCGCTAGAAGCTGTCGCATCAACATTACATCACACCTACATCACACCTACATCACATCACATTCACTCCCGACTGTTGGAATACCGATCAAACTTGGCAGGGAAGTGTCGATAAGTATTTCCGATATCTTTCCCAGGCTATGTGCATCTTAGTACCTACGCGTGTAGATATATCCCATCTTGGGTCCACCGTCCAACTACATACATACATCTCCACACTCTCTTCCATGGCTTGCAAAGTTGCAGCCTTGCAGGCTGCAGCCCAGTGCCCACCCGCTGGAGGTCAGATGTCACACCCCTACTAGTATGGACAACAAAATAGAGACATAGCCTCTATGAACATAGTGATTTAAAAAAAGAAAATCTCAAGATAGAGAAACTAAAATAACCCTATAACCCCAAATTTCAATTTTGTCCCAAAAAGTATTTAACCGAAAATATATAATCAGTGCCGACTTCCTTACGAAGTGTCTCTCTCTCTCTCTCTCCAAACAGAGACTAATCGTATATTCATTGGCGCTGAATCGAGAGATCAGGTATTGGCACAATCAGCAGGAGTCCCAATTCTTTTGTCCTGTTCTTTTTTCGTGTAGCGAGGTGCGATGCGGCCTTCTGTCGAGTCACTGAGTGCTCAAGCAAAGGGCGAACGTTGCCGAATGTAAGAAACCTTTTTTTAGACCGGTGGTCTTCTTGCAAAAATACACAAAAATGGGTCTTCAACTGTAAATGGTAGTAAGGTACCCTGGTCTAACCCAGTATCCAGAGAGAGACTTTTGGTGTTCGCTTGTTCTGGACTGATATTTATTATTAGTTTGAAAATAAACGAATATTTTACACTGCTTTTTGAACTTGTGATTTGCGAAGGCCCTGTGTATAATAGACAATATGCTCAGCTGACAGCAGGTCTCATAACGTAGAACGTAATTACGTTTAAAATCACTTCGTAAACTATTCAATGCGTAACGTCAAAACGTAGTACGTCTACGCAGTATATGGGTTACGTTATGAGCCCTGGCTGACAGCTTCGCGCCGCCCCGGGGATATTGCTGACTGTGTGTGGATGTGTTTATTTATTTATTGTCTTTCTGCGTGTCGATCATACTCTGGTGGTAAATAGAGAGAGAGAGAGAGTGGGCTCTGGCGTCTGTGCCTGAAGCCCTGAACTCCTGAAGCCCTGAACCTCTGGGGTTAATATAACATATTTCTGATATTTACACTTACGAATAAATCAAGGTCACATACGCAATTACTTGTCATACTTCCACATTGCAGCATACAGTCACTTTGTGTTGTATTCCAAAATGTACCGCACAGCCGTTATCGTTTCCACAGCACGTACACCGTTGGCGAAAGCTTTCCGTGGTGCGTTCAACAATACACACGGTGCTGCCCTGCAGGTAAGAATGCATCTAAGATTCTCTACAGTACCGATAAAATTTGTATAGCTGTGTATCATGCGCTGAAATATTTGTTACGCCAAAGTGTGCAAGTTGTTCATCAGTTGCTGCGCACGCTAGTGTTCAAATATGTTTGAGTCTACAGATATTACTTGTTACACCTAATTATATACGCTGAAACTTTTAGGAATATGATAGTGAAAATGTAGGCTGACGAAGACTGGGGCCGCAGCGTTAGCAGTAGTCAATGATACTGGCATTGTCCAGATGCTCTTTAATATATAGAATCTGCACACGACATACGCATCAGAATAGGTCCACCTGAGTGGGCAGTACTCCATTGTATGCTAGCAGATACTCTATTCCACATTACATATGACAATACCGCGTCAGGCGCATTAAAATCCTTATAAGTACTTCCACCTGGATTAAATAAACCATTAAATGATAACTGTACTCAATTGTATATCTACGGAAACCATCTGACTTCCATAACGGACTTACTGACCTCGTCAACTTTGGTACCGGACTTAATACCAGTATCATGCGAATTGACCCGATATATCATACTATTGGTAGGCACTATTACAACTGCATTGATTTTATCCATTCAGGGACACTGCATCAAGCACGCGGTTGAGAGAGCCGGAGTTAAACCAGAAGATATTGAGGATGTGTTCATTGGCTGCGCAATGGTAAGGGGAACAACTCTTTATGTTATTTGTATCAGATTCGGAGTAGATATTATTATTGGTTTTCTTATGACAATGAAAATGTGGCATTAGCCGAGACTTATCCCAGTGTACTACGGAATTCAATCAATTCGCAAAGAATACAGTGTTCGTGTAGATAGTATTGGTATTTCTGTATCATTAAGATGGGGAATTTGCCTGTATTTTGTGGTCAGTAGATTCAAAAGAATATGGAGTCATATCTCACAGTAGTAGTTGCGTGTATTTGTACTAGAAAATCTAATTCTACGCGAGTTAATACTGTCACATACATCACTCCATAATCAACAAAAGTATCATAGCAGATACTTGTGTCAACAATGTTATTGGTGAGGATTTAAAGTGGGTTTTTATGCACATTGGTGGAGCGTACGGAGTGTATACTTACGTACCTCTAGTGTGATAGTGCATGTACATTCATATATAAACATATGTGCTTACGAATGTGCAGTTATTGCAAAATGGATCGGAATCGACATCTGCCATCCCATAATATTCTGAGATCTTTCCTGTTTGTAGAGAATTCAGAGGCACATCGTTGCGATTGGATTTTCTCTGGTTTTCAGTCGCAAATGGTCAAATGGCCACGTTGGTCCCTTATTTTATTCTTCAAGTCGGTGAAATTCATATTTACATTCCTTAAATAATGTGTCCAATAAGTTAAATATGATAAACAACAGGCCTTCGTACTGTCGTATTCCCACCCTTTCAGCCCGAGGGAGCCACTGGTATGAATGTTGCCCGCAACGCCGCTCCTTGAGCTGGGTTGCCCATAACAACCAGTGGTGCTACTATAAATAGATTCTGCAGTTCCGGATTGCAGGCCATTCCCATGGCTGCCCAGTCTGTGATTGATCAAGTGCCTATTGCTATTGGTGGAGGTGTTGAATCTATCTCTCTGGTCCAGAATTCTGTTGTTGGTGAGTAAGTCCGTTATGCATATCTCATATCGAGATGACTGTTGTGTTGGAATGTTACTATATCTATTGACATAGTATTCAGTCTTTTGCTGCCCATGTCTAGTTCGAGTGATATCTTCAGCGCGTGATAGGGATCATACATAACAACTACATAATTCAGCACACTTTGGTACCCAAGCATAGATATATGCAATCAGGCTTCTGTATGCCCAAAATATGGACGGCTGCTTCCGTCAGTATATGTGCTTACATTCACAGACCAACAATGAACGAATCAGCATATATAATTATCCATAAATATATATATATATATATCTATATATAATTCATCCTCACAGTCAAATGGTGGCTGAGCCCTGGATATTAGAGAAGTACCCAGGAATCTGGATGCCCATGATTCAAACTGCTGATATTGTCGGTGCACGTTACGGTATCTCGCGAGAGCGTTGTGACGAGTACAGTCTAACGAGTCAACAACGTACTGCCAAGGGACAGAAGGAAGGAAAGTTCGTTGACGAAATCGTTCCCATGACAACGACAATAAAAGTCAAGAACAAGGAGACCGGAGAGATCACAATGCAGGAGGTCACGCTGGACAGAGACGACTGCAACAATCTCAAAACAACTCTAGAAAGTAAGTGGTAAACATATATGTACATGTATATATATATGTCTATATAAGGGAATGTCATAGTCTTTAAACACCTTAAAATCGAATTCGCCCGACTGTCTTGTATTCGAATGTACATGCCCGGTATTCCCCCCCCCCAAAAAAAATACTGTACATGCATATATATTGTGTGAAAGCAGATTTGGCATTTCTGAAGGCCGCTTGTGCTGACGAACATCCGATAGCCTTCATAATTCGAGCTTCATTAGTGATGTATACAATCGAAGTGCCCTATCTGGTCCAGACTCAATTGCTATACTTGCTGATTCATCAAAGATATCACTTTCCAACGCTTAATACTTCATACCTACACATTTATATTTACAGGTCTACTAGCTTTAAAGCCCGTCCGTGGTGATGAGGATCCTACCGCTGGCGTCACAGCCGGTAACGCCAGTCAGTTGAGTGACGGTGCCAGTGCGTGTGTGGTCATGGAAGCCGGTGAGGCCGAGAGGCGTGGAGTTACACCTCTTGGTATCTTCAAGGTAATATATGTTTATGTTTATGTATATATATATGTGTGTGTGTCTGAATATATACATATATAAAGAATATAGATTCTTATACATGTACATGTGAGTTCTCGAGTGCGTACGTGACCTTTTATATATGTATATATATCAAAATACATATATGCATGAGTATATTCTTTTCTACTTGTGTGTGCTACAATAATCCTCAAATATATATCCAATTTCGCCGTTGCCGGATACTGGTGCGAGGAGGTAGGCAGCAGGGCCAGACCCGTCTTCATATGTTTATATACACCCACATGTATATTTATAATACTGGTCATAGACATTCGTTTACACACACTCACCGTAATATCATGCCCATTCCAATCTGTCAGGGTTTCGCCGTTGCCGGATGCTCGCCCGAGGAGATGAGCATCGGACCCGTCTTCGCCATTCCCTGCCTACTACAGCGCCACAGTCTAACCGTTGACGATATCGGCCTGTTCGAGCTCAACGAAGCCTTCGCTGTCGCCGATAAGCTCAATATCCCCATGGAGAAGCTCAACGTAAACGGAGGGTCCATTGGTATCGGTCACCCCTTCGGCATGAGTGGTTCACGTCTTACTGGGCATGCGATGATTGAGGGCAAGCGTCGCGGTGTTAAGCACGTGGTGGTGACCATGTGTGTGGGCGGCGGTATGGGTGCCGCTGGTCTATTCGAGGTAGTCCACTAAATTATACGGGACGAAAAATTGAATGTAAATTCATAGCCTTCTGAATTTGTTCAATTTAGAAGGCTATGGTAAATTAAATAAATATACTCGAAAATGTAGCAGAACATAATCTCATCACCAATCTTACGATTTGCGTTGTATGCGCATGCCTGTAGTATGTTTCAACCTCCTGCTTGGTGGATGGGGGTTTGCTGATTGAGCTCGTGTGTTGTTGTGTCTACTATATGTGCGGGTGGCAGTATGGGCACCTGGTCTATCGAATCTACTATGTAACACCTATTTATATGTGGAATTTGTGATAGTTTTTAATGAATGTTGCTCACGTTGCTTGTCATCCTTATACAGAATAACATGCTTGTATGTGTAATAAATAATAAAATGAATATGCATGATAGTGCTTTTTATCAGCTCTCTTGAACCCACTACCGTGGTAAATTTGTATGTAGGTGTGTATGTACATAGCCTTCTCAATTGACAAAGGCTATGGTAAATAAAGTACGCAAAACTTCAAATCCTAAAACATATAAGACTATGGAAAGCAATACACATAGGTCACAGCCTTCTTTTTGTATGATTCCGAAGAGGCTATGCAATACAGATAAAAAAAAAGTATTTACCGGCTTCAGCTCTGAGCTCTAAGCTCATCTCCCTTTTTGTGAGGAGCCGTGTTCAAACAAGTCATTTATATGTATATCCGGAAGTTCCGAACCCTCTACCCATGATGTCTCACGTCCTGCTGCGCTGGTATATCATCCCTCTCAGTTGCTAACCTCATGCTCACTTCAGAGTGTGGAGTATGTCTTGTGAACACAGGATGGACCAAAATAGGCACCGTGGCCAGGTCGCCCTCCAACGTCTGTGTGGTTATGAAATCAAGCACACGCATACAAACTCAGAAACATCCTCGTACACGGTTTGGACCCAGTAGGTCTTCAGCACGCTGTAGGGATGACTAGCTCACCAACTGTATACTATAATAAAAAATGCAGTAGCACTCCAACTTAGAATAGATCCTCGTGCACACTCCAGGGTTTTCTCAGTATAGCTCTGGCGTATTGTAGAGTGACGGAGTCATCAACAGTAGTCAATCCCTTCAACAGAGTCTGTGTGCTTATATGCTCAAACACCCTAACTTTTCCACTCTCCCTCTCTCGCACATTACTACTAGCAAGCTCATCACATATCGGACCTAAGCCAACTGCGACACAGTGATTAGCATCCAAGTACGATTGTTCGAATACCCAATCCAGTCTCTGCTCACCGTCCAGCTCAAACTTAGTTTCCATGGCAACCACACCCACACCCCACTCGTCGAAGGCACATGTTTTGTCCTGTGCGAACACCGCCTTCTGTAGATCCAAGTGTAAGCCCTCGCCTGTTGCCTTTATGTAGCTTTCTTTGAGTGTCCAGATGCGATAAAAGTGTTCTAATGGACAGTCTGATGACCTGATCTCGATCCATTCCTTTTTAGAGCATTGAGGGGACATGAGATCAAAGAAATCGTCTATATCTTCCTGTGCATCTAGACTCATGACGTCCACCCCGCACATCCTACCTATCTCCCCAGCGAGCACTGAGTATTCGCCATGGTGTGATACATTGTATTGCCAACCCGTGAGACACTCTATATTATTTGCTTCATCGGTATCGAAGGCTGTATCCAAACCTGTACGTGTGTGCAACGGCGTATTCGATTGGTACAATATGTTCAATACAGTAGGCTTGTTCCGCGCTGTTCGTCCGAGTTTAACCTCATTCCACGGTATATTTAAAGTCTCACATACTGCCTTTCGTAGTAACAAACGGCCCGTGAGTGCTAATATAGCATCTCTTCTGAACCGAAATCGACCTATACGTGTACACTCCTCCGGTTGAATGCTTTGTAAACACGTTAATAACTCGGTTTCACTTATATTCCATGTTTTGCAGTTGACTGCCCAGCGCAAGTGGTTTGGATGTGGCATACTTATAATCGGGATGAAACTACACTTTGCCTTCTGGAGTCTGGATGGAGTCTACTAAATTTACGATTTCCGCCGCCCAAAACAACTTGACATCGTAGGTCGTAGGATGTAGGATGTACCTAAATAAAATATTTCGAGGCCTGTCTTATCAGTAATATCACCCTCTCTACTCTACTCTAGCGAGAGGTTTATTCAGTTGTTGACTATGTATAGCTCTACTGATAGTAGAGAGGAGAGTAGTTCAGTAGACCCTGTGGCCTGTAGCTGTCAGACAGTGTCACAGTGAGTGTCAGTCTGTATCTGGTTTCTGTGTCATCGTGCCTGAGTCATCCAACATACTAACTGTTTGATTTTAGAAGGCTATGTTTATTTTGAATTATTTATTAGAATGATACCACACGAAAGAGACCTATTCCATCCGCTGTGTTTAATTTATTAGAAGGCTATGCTACTGCAGTGGTATATAAACATGCTGTAAAGTGTAAACAGGTAACATATGAGTATACTGCTTCCTATACTGATACAATCCAGGATGTCCGACTGTACTGAACACGTAGAACGTGAAGGGTCTGAAACAAACTCGCACACGGCACAGATAGTACAGGCCAGTTCTAATAGTACTGGCACCCAAGTGCAGCCTAATTCTGGTACTACAACAGTGGTTGACAGTAACCCTAGCACTAGGACACCAGAGACCTCGGATTGCTATGAACAACCACGTGCATGCGAAAGTCAGGCACCGATGGCTTTACAGGATAGTATATCAGATACACAACGTGAAATACATGACGATGGATTTGTCGATAGTACGCCAAGCATGCGCACAGTCACAAGTACATGCATACCTCAGACCCCAGCGCAGGCGCTACAGTGTGAAGTATCAGATGTACTCACTGGACAAGATGAAGACGTTCCGGATGAGACAGGGACAATACCCGACTCAAGCGAAAACAAGGAAGACTCTGTTAATGGAAAATCGATCAAGAACACTATCTCTGCCGCAACATCCACGTTTAGTCCGCATGTGTTGCGCCAGCAGATGAGCAACCTGTCTGCCACCATGTCCGATGGTCTATCGCAGGTGAGATGACATGTTCATAT
>NW_014040264.1:26529-29029 GCF_001186125.1 Sphaeroforma arctica JP610 | reverse complement strand
AGTCGTAGTGATTAAACGGAAACTAACAATTTCTACCAACTCGTGCCGACTCTTTGGAACGTACCACACGAAGAACATTGTATCTCATCTGAATGCGTAGATATGCATTTAAACTTATAAAGATAGTATAGTATTTTTGTCTCCAAACCGTACACCTGCATAAGAAGACGGGAAAAGGGCTGTGTAGATATGAACTGACACCTATAGTGCAGGGTTAAGAGCTGTACATGTATACATGTTTACCAAACCTCAGTGCATCCCCCAGGATCGTATGATACAATGAGGTGGTACATACATATGGGCACGCCAATGAGGGGCCGCAGATGAATGAAAATTCGAATTAGCTGGCATTTGATCGGTCGATAGAGTCTTTTATTTATAGGGTATGGGTTTCGCTCAGTTTTGGCCTTTTGGGTTGTTTTGATACTGAATGACCATAGCTTCCTGAAATAAGGACATTGATTTTAGGAGGCAATGGATGAAATATAAAAAGAAACCGTAAACGAGAAACCAACCCAAATATGGATTCAGCGCCGCCAACAAGTAATCAGATCGACCAATCAACTTCCAGATATTATGACTTCTCATTCGTTTCTGGCCCCTCAGCCCCACGTCGCAAAGCGTTGCACAACGCCAGTGACACTGACACTGACATCAAGATATTCGCATTACCAACTGATGTTGTACAGCATGTCGTACATGCGTTGTTGGGTTTAGGGTTTTAAAGCTGTACACCAAATCCTACGCATCTGTAGTGTAACGATGACAAGCGAGAGAAGAGATACTTTGAGGGCTTTTAGAGCACATACGGTGATACTGGTTGTGAGTGTATAATGGCATACGCATATACGACACATATATACGTACACTGTCACCATTGCATACGGTAGTGTTGGTGTGCGTATGCATGTACATGTATGCATGTACACGTATGCATATACTGTATGTATGTGTGCATGTACACGTATGCATATACTGTATGTATGTGTGCATGTTATCGACTACGTACGTGCGATGTCAATTACTACACCACACATTTACCAAATGTGTGGGTAAGCTCAGGGCCTACTAAATATGACGGGCCCTACAACGATTGAAGAAAAAAAATGGGGTGAGGGGGATAATTTCCTCAATAATTACGTTTTGTGGTTTAAGGCTTCAATTTTGTCCACTTTCCTCAACTTATTCGAAAAATGTAACCTTTGGGAAGCTTTGAACCCCTCGAAAAACATTTTGTCTTGGGTCTGTCATATTTGGTATGCTCGGCAAAGCGATGACACAATTGAAACCTCCTTTGAAGAACCCAGGTTTAACTGATACTATCTGCGTATACTACCACCAAGTCCTAAAGCCCAGGTTTAACTAGTACACTTCACATATGGACCAACCCGGTATGCACTATCACACGCACGCACCAACTCTGTACATCTCCTTCCATAGTGTAACCTGAAGTAATCAGGCATGCTGCTGTGTAAATACTTTTATATTCACATGCAGTTGCTACACCATACGTACACTAATACAACAGATAAGCTCGACGGCATGGTATTAGAAGGAGAATACTCCTGGGTCACTCGGGTTGTACTACTTCCAGGGTTTTACTAGCCATAAAACCCTAAAACCCCTTCCTCAGGTTATAAGCACGACTGGCGAAATCACACTGTGTATATGCACTAGCAAGTGTATGCGACACAGACATACCTACATGTGCATCTATCTGAGATTCATATCGCCACATCACACCACACTACACACACATACCCTCATCATGTGCGTATCAGTGGCAAAGTGGCGACGGAGTGGGTTGCTTTGTTCTGTTCATGCTGTAGTGTTACTACTAGGATTTGTGGGAACTATTTTAGATATTGTAAAGGGCATACGCACTAAGAGGAACTTCAGGCATACACCTGCATATGTGTATTTACTTAAATATACATATGTATTTATATGTATTTATATGAATATGGATATATATATATATATATACCCACATGCGTTTATACATCACTAACACCCACCCTGCAGGCAAGCTGGGGAAAATGATGAAGCAGGAGGGCTATGCTTGGGTTCATCCCGTAGTGCTACTGCCAGGGTTTGTGAGTACCAGTCTGGAGGTGTGGGAAGCACATCCCGAGTGTCAGAGCTACACACCGGTGGGAGCCCGTATTTGGGGAGCCATGAATTTGGCCCAGGTATGTGGGAATGTCTTGGGTATCCTTCGTAGACACGCTTGTACCTGAAGAGGTAAGCATGCTAATGTATACGCATTTGTAGGTTTTTAGGGTTTAGGGTGTTGTTAGGGTACTCTAGACTATGTGGGTAATGTTTTGAGCATCCTTCTCAGATACGCTTATTTCTGCGGGAACAGTAGTATCTATGTCTATGCAAATGTATATATATATACATATACATATACATATATAGATATATACCTATGTATATGTATATGGATATGTATATGTGTATGTATATATGTATATAAATATATATATACATATAT
>NW_014040264.1:12785-22785 GCF_001186125.1 Sphaeroforma arctica JP610 | reverse complement strand
GTATCTTTGTATATATAGATATGTTTATACGTATATATATATATATATATTGTACTACATCCTCCTCATACAACTGTTATAGATTAACACACTGTATTTCTGGGCAGCTGGTGCGATGCTTGGTCTTCCCAAAGCCGCTGCTTCAATGGCAAGTGGCGAATTCTTGGACACGAGTCTGTTAGGTAAATGGCTGCATAAATAATACCATCAAGCATTAGAAGTAATACATATGTTGATATAAGTATTTTATCTATTATTATATGTACTACATTTACTATCAATAAATGTACTACATTTATTATGAACAGTATTACATGAATTGTGATAAGTATCACATTTACTACTATGAGTATTGCTTATTTTACCATATGCATCACGTGTTTCACTATGAGTATTACATTTATCAATTCAAGTCTTACATTTCTTATTTAAATTATTACATTTATTGGCTTCTACATGCACGTACCAACTATTATCAACAGGTAGGATAAGTGATATAGTGGATATGACCCCCTTCTCCCGCTTGCAACGAGTGAACACCTACAAGACTTGGGGCTCGCTCTTTAATCTGTTGCCAAAGGGCGGCAACGCTCTGTGGGGAGACTCTGATGCACCAGCACCCGACGACTACAGCTACACAGACGCGTGTGGTGGGTTTATGCTCGGGAGTACTACCCCTCTGACTACAGGTATCCACATATAACACATGTTTTAGGGTTTAGGGTTTATGAGCGGTAGTACTACCCATCTGACTACAGGTATACAGATATAACACATATTTTAGGGTTTAGGGTTTATGCTGTATCCCTCTGACTTCAGATATACAAAGATAACACATGCTTTAGGGTTTAGGTTTTATGCTTGGAAGTACTAACCCTCTGACTTCAGATATACAAAGATAACACATGCTTTAGGGTTTAGGGTTTAGGTTTTATGCTTGGAAGTACTAACCCTCTGACTTCAGATATACAAAGATAACATATGCTTTAGGGTTTCGGGTTTAGGTTTTATGCTTGGATGTACTAACCCTCTGACTTCAGATATACAAAGATAACACATGTTTTATGGTTTAGTGTTTAGGGTTTTATACGATAACAGATGTCGGTAGGACTACACCTCTAACGACAGGTATACACATATAGCATGTAATAGGGTTTGGGTTTTAGGGTTTTATATGATAACAGATGTCTGTAGGACTACACCTCTAACGACAGGTATATACATATAGCATGTAATAGGGTTTGGGGTTTAGGGTTTTATATAACAAAAGATGTAAATGATATATACGTGTATGAGTACTTATATAACAACCACTTGACTGAGTTTCAGCTGAAGGTGTGTGAAAGTACGCTGTGTGTAGTGTGTGGGGAGCCTGTGACGCACCCGCACCCCATGAGTATAGCTATACAGGCGCCTGTGGCGGGTTTATGCCCAGCAGTATTACTACCCATTATATTTCTACCTCTGCTATTACTAGACATATACATTGCTCTACCTACTGAAATGACAACTACCCTGTGGACTATGTGCTACTGTATTTTCAATATAATATATTTATATAGCTGTATACAGATATAATAATATATACTTATATATATTTATACTTATATACTTCTAAATATGTACGTATATACATATAAATATATACTTATAATTAATATACATACTTGTATGTACTACGTCCTGTATATTGTAAAGTACAACGCAGAGGTGTAAACAATCGACACATTTGCTGTTCTTGCTGTATGTATGTATGTATCACGCTCGCAACCAGAACTCCCTTGCCACCGCGAGAGGCATGCAACTAATTCCAACCCGCAATATTATCGTAATACCGGTGGTCAGTAAACTCTTCAGTAGAACAAGTAAAAACTTTCCGATAAATGTGTTTTATGTTAGGAGACACATCTCAAACCTGCTGTGGCATATACCCCCTGTTGTCTTTATTGAGTCCGTTAAAGAAATGATAAATCGTTTTGCGGTCCGCCCAATCACTGTTTCCAGACAAAACGCATTCAGGCGAAGGCTTGCCATCGCGAGTGATGCCCAACGTGACCGTGGATGAGATGATCACAGAGTTCCTACCAACACAGTTCCCATCGATGCAACACCATCTCAGCAACCTGTCATTCGGATACAGGTGCGTCTTTGTACTGCTTCGTTTTCCAGCTCTCGCTCAGACACACACACACGCACGCACACACAAAAAAAGGAGGGTTTCCTCTGGCTGTGTATGATACCTGCTGTGCTACACTATCAGACAAAACCCTTTGGGCCTTCGAATGCGCCAACCCGTTGATATTGACTCTACCATCCGGGTGTCCCACAAGACACGTATACGTACGTATACTTGAACACTGTATAACCACGTTCGTATATGCTACAATGGTGTGTGTGCACACCTCGAAATTACTACTAGCTGTGCGTGCACACCACCTTCTGCAATGCAACACACATCTCAAGCGATGCTGTTACTCGGGGTTGTGGTACCGTCTATAGTGTCACGCCAACAGACAACAATGACGCAGTCTTTAAATGGGCCAATCCGCTGGAAGTGGCGCTACCAAATGCGCCAGAGATGACCATGTACTCCATCTATGGTGAAGGGTCATACACAGAGAGATCCTACGCTTATCAGGTGCGGTGAGTTTTGATATTCTGACTCAATGTGTGTGTGTTTGTTAAGATCCTGTATCGTATTCTTACACGGTTGAGGGCTTTCCATATGTAATACGCACCTGAGATGACCATGTACTCCATCTCCAGTGAATGTTCAACACTCAGAGATCATACGCAAATAGCGTATGTTCTCATTGGTTTATTGCGGGGCGATTGAGTTACCTGAGCTGTAGCCGTTCGTCTTTGTGTGCTTGTATTCACGCTGATGCGTATCTGTAGCTGATTTGTATATGCAAAGGAGCCTGCAAATTGGTTACAGTCCCTTTTTATTTTCTTTTGGACCGTACGTTCACTATATACCGAAGCTTCATCGCGGGTGTAAGCTGTCCGAGGGATAGTATTACCTTAAAGTGGCGTGGTCTCAGGAAAATTTTAGATGGTTATTAGCAAAAAGGTTAACAACTGGTGACAACTCAAATTCTTCTTCGGTTTTAGAGTAGCTACACCCTAAACCCTAGAATCGTAAAACCCTGTTTTGTAAACAAGATTGGTGGTATACATTTTAGATCTCCTAGCCCAACATATTAACCTTAGTCTTTAATTATGTGCAATTGTAATGATATCATATCATATAGCCTGTGTACCGGCTATTCAGTCTACGTATCTATACTGTTGAGGCCGGGGGGTATATACCCCTACAAACCATACGTTTGACCCATGCGTAGGCCTAAGATACGCAGACACGCAGCTGTTGAGCTGCTGAGTTGTATTGATGTCATGTGTCCAGCCATACTCAAACACCGCTGAACCGATAAATGTTTCCACTCACATCACCACACACCCTACAACACCACACTACACTCCCCTCCCAGGCACGCGACTACGATGAGAGCTCTGAGGATCTGAAGTACCATATCAACTTCACCAAGAGTTCGGGCCGGTGGACTGCCGGGGTGTGTCTGACCACACGCGGCGATGGAACCGTCCCTCTGACATCGCTGGGATATATGAGCGCAACACAATGGCGCAAACCCTCACACAATCCGCATGGCGTCAAGATAGTCACCGTGGAGCTGCCCCACAAACGTATGCAGTGAGTATGTCGGTGTGTAGAACAGTCTGGGCTCCCGTTGGGGGTGTGTACTTCGGGAGTCTGTTAGTGATTTGGTTCGCCTGTGTGTTACCTTGAATACTGACACTGCTCACCGCTACCCTTCACAGCTCACACGCTCTATCTGCGTGGTGGGGACTATTCTTGCGGCCATGTCGATATCATGGGCAACAGAGACGTCAATAGAAAATTATTAAACATAGTGTCCGGGGGAGTGGAACAGGAAGCATTCACGTCCAGCATACGCGAAATTGGTGACGTCATTTACGACAGGCTACAGAAATCTGTCGCAAATCGAGCCGTCCCAAATGAGTCCGAGAAGTTGCGCAAGAAGGCCCAGGCCGATGAACGCGACCATGCGAGGGCGGAGCATATCGAACTGAAGACCAACGACATCAGAGAGGACTTATGAGCGTTTACGAGATGGCGCTGTGTATGTAGGTGAGTGCTGATGTAGCATCACCTGTGTGTCATTGCTTGTACGACTGGAGGAATGGATTGTTTTAAATGTCCGCGGCTGTTGCAAATGTCCGCGACTGTGGTGAGAGAGTTTGTAGACAAACCCGTGTGCGTGTGCGTGTGCGTGTGCATGGACGCAACAATTGAACCCCTCGTCGTCTTATGATGTTAAGTCTCGATGGCGTGTGAGGAACGGGCATTTTGCTCTTCTGTCACTCTTTTGGTTTCGGTGGTTGTGTGGATGTCTATCCGACGTTCGCTTACTTTGTGGTCGGTGAATGTATGTGTGTTTCTGTGTATGTATGTGCTGCGTGACATGGCTGCGTATGATATATCCGCGTTAGTTAGTATTGTTCATGTATGTTTGTGTTCAAATGACTCTTCTTTTCTCCTTACCCATTTCTGCAGGTTTGTATATAGGTTGACAACGGTTAAGTTTAAAGGCATGTTGTGAACGGAGTGCTATCATAGATGTGTGACCCATAATGTATACGTGTTTCCTGTCTTTATAACTTTTAAACTTTGAACTCGAACATGTGCTATACCCTTTTTAGTTGTGTCATATGTAAGGGTTTGCAAGTGTGTTGAAGTACCACGCCGCGAACGTGATAAACGCAACGGGGGGATTGGCCTCGATCTTAGCTTACACAAAGCTGATTTGTTTTAAACGTAAATACCAACAGGGGTGGACGAGACAAAACTCTATGCAGGTCGTTCAGCACAGGAGAGATCGGTTAAAAAAATGAATCATCACTCCGAATCTATAATTAGATAAAAGCAGGGATATATACTCTTCCTGATAGGTATGCCTATTCGTTCAGTAGACAGCTAGGGGAACGACCACGCAGCACCTGTGATTCGAAAGAAAAGGGCGCTGAGGTTGCAATGCTAAACTCGAGCCGCCAGCATTGCCTTTAGTTCCTATACTCTACCGTAGTCGTCGCTTGTTGATTTTGTCGAGTTGAACTATTATGTGACCGCCAAGGAACTACTACGGACATTTCCTTGTACTCGAGTGCTGGCTCTCTATAGTGTGAGTAGCGCACAAATTTGATTCATCGCCGTTCGGTATGGTAGCTGGTAAATCGACCAGCTGCTAGTCACTTTAACCGCCATATGGTTCAATTGACACATGTCGGGGGACCATCATGGCTCTGCGAGTTTGATGGAGAGAAATGCTCTGGCATGCACACAGCTGTTATATGTGCGTACACGCAAGCACAGATGAGCAGTCAAATGGGCGCATAGACATTCAGACAAAAACAGGGCACAGAACTGAAGATCAATAGAAGCTGGCCGATCCCAGAAGAAAAAGGTGGGCATGAAACAAGCGCCGGGGAAATCGCTCGCAATATGGGAGAGTGTGATAACAAGGACTGATATAGCAGCTTTCAGGGTTACAAATTTTTGATTACTTAATTTCAGGGCGGCAAAGCACGACCTTGCTACTCTGATTGGGTGCTTTCAATCTGGTTGTGAGTTCCCACGATAATAGTCCTGTATATTTACGCTTCATACGCCATGTCTACAAATTCAATACCGATCTGAAATTTAGATCTGGAATTAGGATATGTTCTATATTATCTAGTATACCCGTGACTCACTTGATCACAGTGCACAGGGAAGTATCGAAATGTCAGTGACTGCAATCTTATTTTACATCCAGAAATATTTAATACAACACTCCATATTGCATCATTCAAATACGCCATAGTGAGTAGGTATGAAGAAAAAATATATGAGCTTATTAATTAAGCTATGCAACGTTAAAACGCAATACACCGATGCTTGCGATGACTCAGGCATAGTTTGGGAAATGAGATCCAAGAAAATGTTAACGGCGATAGCCGGAATGTGATGATTCTATTCTTGTGTAACAGATACGATGTGCAATCTTACTATGCTACAAAACATTTTCATCTGCACTGCGTCTTGGGCATCGCCGACCTGTCTTGTGAAGGGGTGAATTGTCATACCCTTAGCTTTCGCGTTTCAATCCAAGGCATCGCACGTAAAATTGATTTGTATATCAGCAAAGCAAATTCACTCCCTCTTGGTGTATTGCGCTATAATATTTAGAGTAGCACATACAGCCCGTTTCTTGATACAATACCACGCTATTTTGCTTCAAGTATCAAGCAGTATATCCTCAAAAAAACATAGTGTGCTTCTCTTTTTGGTCATATTTGTGCAGTGCAACCCAATATTTAATTCAGCGCTGTAACTTCTAGTTAATGTGTAACGGTTTCTAGCTGTAGGGTTGATATAAAGGATTCAATGAACTGAGGGTCCCCGTATCACCTCTGTTGCTTGTGCTAAAAGTTAAATCGTATAGTATCCACAAACCATGTGAATACACAAAATAAAATTTTCAATCGTTTTGTTCATTCATGTGATCATGGCTAGGGTGGTCGTATCGGTCTGATGTTCTAGTGATTGTGACTTTGTGCAAAAACCGGCTTACAGTATTTTCTTGGGAAGAATCTTAGTATCCAGAAGTCACCAGTGTACTACACCTACCGCGTATGTGGCGTGAATTGCAACTGCTTTCCTGATTTGATTGATTCCTCCGGTCAAGTGTATCGCACTTTTACTAGTTCGCGGCTGAATAGCTTGATATTTGTGGAATAGCACGATATCAAATATCAAATTTGTAACATGACATGAATGATTGCCATACCACTCTACGCCACCACGAGTAATAAATTTTAACTCTGCTTTAATGGCTTGAAAAGTGTTGAATTGACAAACTTAAAACTTTTCCGTGAACTGTGGATCAGCTTTAGTATAAAATACAAGTCCTCTTATCTATTTGTAACAGGGAAGAAATTAAAAGATACAACAGAAAGTTGAACTGTAGGATACTGACCCGTTTCCGTCAAAACTGGACATTTTATTAGATTCTAGCTAAAGGCTGTCTGAAATGATTCCTTTAGACTGTCCAATAAGCCTTCTGAGCATTGCTTAAGCCCGTCTAAAAACAAATGGGACTTTCAGCCTTATAGCGGTGTTCAGACTTAGCCAGATAGTATCATATTCTCCGTCTTGAGATTTATCATAAGCCTATCTATTTGTAACAGGGAAGAAATCTTAAAAGATACAACAGAAAGTTGAACTGTAGGATACTGACCCGTTTCCGTCAAAACCGGTCATTTTATTAGATTCTAACTAAAGGCTGCCTGAAATGATTCCCTTAGACTGTCCAACAAGCCTTCTGAGCATTGCTTAAGCTCGTATAAAAACAAATGGAACTTTCAACCTTATAGCGGTGTTCAGACTTAGCCAGATAATATCATATTCCCCGTCTTGAGATTTACAATAAGCCTGATACCTCAAATAGTATATATATTAGCTCTGTCCCTTTTCGTCTGTGACTGTGGGTGGAATCAAAGCAGTCAGCACGAGATAAACTTATAAGTTCATTATAATTATTTGACTGAATAAATCCTATCTGCTGGACGGGACAGAAAACGTTAGTGTAAATACTAATCCAAAAATCCTACAAGACTTCAAAAGAAGCTTGAAGCATGCATTTGACACTAAACCCAACCAACTACTATGGGTCATAAGAATCCCTTAGTGCTATATTAAGAATTTCTCAAGATTTCAAAATATTGTATTTTTTAGAGATTCAGATGATGTCACTAAAGTGAGATGTTTACAAAATTGTACATCACCTATTCTATGTATTTTAGACCAAGTTGTCCTTTAATACATAAAATTCATGCTTTCCCAGGGCATATTCGAGATATTCATGGTGCAAAACCGATGCTTGATGATCTCCATGAGAATGTTATGGTAAACCGTTTAAATCAGGAATACAGTCGCTTTAGCTGCAACGGGGTCTCACTATTTCCTAGTGAAAACAAAGAAACGTGTAGGATTTCCAAAATTTGTATTAGCACAAATAGAAAGTAAGCTTTTTATAGGTCCAACAAGAGTTCATTAACTCGTACGAGATGATCACGGTGCTCAATCTGATACTGCTTGAGAAATTTGTGAGATACGTTGGCAGAATTTGAAATATATTGATAAGATACGACCTCTTCTCAAGTGTGAATCATAGGGTTTTGGCCAGTATTTCATACCGGTTCTACCGCTATATTTCAGATGACTTATCAGGAATATTGGATCCAGACCAAATTCAATATTTATTAATCCTGTGGTTATGGTATCTGGACTGGCTTTTCTGATAATCTGTACCTGGACGCTAAAGTCCCCTAACTTTGCACTTCTGAGCTTGTTTAGTGGCGGAAAGTGACATCTTAAAGTGACATCTTATGTTACTATGATTCCTTGGAGTTGGTGTTTTAGTACAGGGTAAAGATTGTCCCTTAGGGTGTCAAGATGAAAACCTTGCCACCACTATCTATTCTTACAAACTATTTGCCCTCCTTCAATGCCTATCTATACGACTTTTTACCACGATCATCGGAGTCAGTCTTGACCTGTACTCGAGTCTTCATCAACTTTTTGGCTCGGGAAAACGCTTCTCAACGGCGATTTTTTATCCGAGACTATTTTAAAAAGTGCTACAAGACAAGCTCTCTATCTGTACATTGCAGTAGGTACTCCTAGGATCCATCGCCTCAATTGAACGGCTAACGGTTTAATATTGGGAAGAGTTGTGTATCGTCAGTTTGTGGTATTTGACTGTCGGGGATGAATCCCTCCGAGACGTTGGCCTTTTTATGAGTCCAATTAGTAGCAGATAAAGTGGATTTAGTTTATTTCGGGATTTTACCAGAAAGGTCACAGACGAGATATCCATTACCCTCCCTGCTTATTCTTACGGTCTGCCATATAGTGCTGTCATTTTATTCATTTCACCTTGATAGCGGACCATTAGAATGTCACCTTCCTGGAAGTGTACGTAGTTCTTTTGGTTATTGCGGTCGTATGCTGCGCGCATCTTTTCTTGGTAATGCTCCACATCAGTGTCTAGTTGTGGTCTGATCGTTTTATCTATATTTTCATTCCCTTATCCCATTTACTGTTGTGCCAGGTACGTTCACTAATGTACTATGATCCGTATTATGTTTTTGTCTACATGTGTCTAAAGTACACATTGAATCGAGGTGATTTTTGTTTTCTCGATGAACGTAGATTGTGGTTCATTTATACGAATGACCGCCGTGGACACCAATTGCGGAATTTTGTTCAATGAATTCCCTATTAGTGGCATGAGGTTTCTATGTGATCGCCGGAGGTGATGTGACGGTGCTTGCTCAATGGTTTTCGAGAGTATGCCATTCAAATATTTTGTGCCTTGGCCACTTCGCATGACTTGCGGAAAGCCACGGTAGAACTAGTATTCCTGCTATAATTGCCGCTGATTTGTCTTTTATCGGCCTGAGTATGGCATATGATGAGAGTACGTCTAGCCAACCTATAAAAAATTGTCACCTCTATCCAACTCTAACAAGGAACCAATGGTATTCACTTGAATGTTATCCCCGGTAAATACAGTTGCTGTTGATTGTATTGGGTGATAACCCTAGTCGTGAATTTTGCTTTTGAGACATGGCGCACACCCCTCAATGTATTCTGTCGTGATCATGTGTGGTCATATATTTGAAGCCTCTTCATTGGTTCTTCAACTGTGTAATGCCCTGCTGAGTAATATTACGCTATGAGAGTAGCTCTATCATCGTATGTGACTGTCTAGCTATACTGGCTCGTCAGTGATTTGTACAGCCGAGATTTTTACGGCTGAGTGCGTCAGTTCTTCAACAAAATATGATGACTTTGTGAATAGTTTCATTCGACAGTGGTTTCCCGCAAGCTTCTATGCCTCTTTTCAGGAATGTG
>NW_014040264.1:7950-10546 GCF_001186125.1 Sphaeroforma arctica JP610 | reverse complement strand
GGTTTTTTTGGTCATATTCTGCTCGAATTTTCTTCTTCTTGATATTGCGCGAAATTAGTGTTAAGTTGTGGTCCAATTGACTCATCTAGATTCTGCAGTCGCTGCTCCCATGATACAGTTATACTTGATGCGTTCACTGCAGTATTGCGGTCCGTGAGTTGGTTTTGTCTGTGTGCAAAGTACACGTCAAATCTAGGTGATTTATGTCTAATTGATGAACGCAGATTGTGACCCATTTGTACGAACGGAAGGCGAGAACATAAGTTGCCTGGGGTTTGTTCAACAAATTTACTTAATAATGATATGAGGTTTCTCAGACTTTGGGTTGGTACGGACGAGAATGCTGGCGCTTGTTCAATAACTTTTGAAAGTATATCATTAACATATTCAGTGCCTTGGACTGTCTGTATAATTTGTGTGAACATGGGTTCACCCATTATTGGTACCAGCGTTCTTGCTACGGTGGCTGATGATTTGTTTGTCATTGTGTATAAGTTGGACTTTTCAGGCCGACTATACAGTACCAATACGTTTTCGTGACAGGAAATACATTTAAAAGACAAATTGCACAAAGTAAATTAAGTTTAGCTTGAGCTCTCAGTATTTAGCAAAAGACTAGAAGATTTTTATATATATCTCCGCTTTAATCAGGAATCACTCACTAGTTGATCTAGATTTATTTGATGTCCGTAACTAAGATCATTCTTATTCCATTGGATGCATGATATTTCATTCCATGCCTCGAAACAATCCTCCAATCGCAACTAATAATGAAATAACTCTTAAGTTCAACTTAAGAAAAGTAAAAGAAATTCAAAAACACCAAGTTGGTGCAATTAAAGCCTACACCTATACCCCATCACTTGGCACCTAGCACTCCATTCTATTGACAGCATATACGGGCACATCTAGTAGGCTGGCTGGGAGGAATCATTATCATGTTCTATTTCTCAGTGGATTATCCTGCGCTGGGAGGATTCGGAAATGTAACATGTGTCATTGGGTGTCAATTTTTTACCCAAGACTCTCCAATTTTTATACCCCAATATTTCGGTGAAAAAATATATCAATATAGAAAAACCACCAGCAATAAGTACAACAAAGTCTCCGCTGTCTGTTGTATACAATTGTATTACCAAATATTTAAATATTGATTACTTGTTTGTTTGTTCTAAAAACGGAAAAGATACGGCCAAAGGAAACAATAGACCTCTTCTCAAAAGCGAATCTCTCAGCAAGGTAAAAGTCCTAGCGTAGAGTATGGAGAGTAGCTGAAAGATACGGATCAAAGTACACAACAGACTACTTCTCAAGTACGGTTATCTCAGCTAGGAAAAGTACCTAGTCTGAGAGAATCGGACTGATTCTTTGTGTGTGTATTCTAATTCACTAGACTCAGGTTTCCTACTTATACAATCACAAACAGGTCTACCAAAACAATGGTAGAGTTTGAGATACGACCAGAAGAAACAATAGGTTTGAGCCTTGATTATCTTGTATGTTTCCGCTTGCAAACCATACATGACCAGTACCTGGTAACGTGATGCTTTGAGGAGTTGCCAATTGATAGCCTCTCGCTTTGTACCCTTATAACGTTTCTCTAACTCAAACATTTTGCGACGTAACCGTGCTGCTCGTACTTCGACATTCATACGAGTGTCATAGAAGTCGTTGAGCCACTTCTCTAGTAGGTAATCTACTAAAGTGCGACGTAGGTTGTCAATGATTAATATGTTGTAGTCCTCCACATCAGTGAAGTCTTGCCAAAGCTGTTTGGTACTACGTATGTTGTCGAGTGCAGTGCGCGATACTTCAGTGGCATCTGTCTATCTGAGTAGTTCTTGTACTAGTGAGAGGTACTGTATCAACGGCATGTTTGTGCCCGCAAACAGGTCTTTGGCTACAGATACAAACTCAATCGTATCACGACAATCGGCCATGCTGATCTGTTTGCTTATTGGCCACTCAAGGAACTCACTCATCTTGAGTAGTTTGTTCAGTTCTGGTTCTGAAGCTTTGTACCTTCGTGAGATCTACTTAGAGTTAGCTCGCTCATAAAGCCACTGATCGCAATGCACTCATCGTGATCACTTTTGTCACAGTTCTTCATCGCTATATTGTATAGCTCTACGAACCACTCATCTATTACTGGTACTAAACGTTTGGGTTGATGTTCATGGACTGCTTTGCGCAGTTTGTGAAACGCTCTGATGTCAATGGGGTCGTTCGCTGTCAGAGTTAGTGCATCACTGCCGAACGACTGATCGTCTGATTCCCGGGACAGGTATCTCAATTCCCGGTGTTGACGTGTAGCATCTAGGGATCAGATGATCAAATAGCCAAACCAAAATCCCAAAACCCAGAATAATCAAATATTGAGTTTTGGAATTAGGATTGTAATATTTCTGATAGTAGAGTCATCAGAATATTTGAGGTAGAATCGGTAAGCTATACCGGAACACCGCGTGTGAGAGAAGCACTCAAGTAGAAAACCCGAGTCTAGTGAATTAGAAAACACAACTAAAGACTCAGTTCGGTTCTCTCAGACTAGGGACTTTTCCTAGCTGAGAATACCGTACTTGAGAAGAGGTCTAAT
>NW_014040264.1:5158-7438 GCF_001186125.1 Sphaeroforma arctica JP610 | reverse complement strand
AGCACAACGACTAAGGGGAGTATATCGTTTTCCAGAAGTAAGCTAGACACGTGTCAAGGTGTTATAACTAGTTGGGAGAACAGTGAAATCTCAGTGTGTGAAAAATTTAGAAGTGTCACTGTGATTTATTGATCTATGTTGGGGATATTCGAACAATGACGTCAGGGGCCCTATGCACAAGCACAGATAGACTGGCGACTAGGCAATACAGGCTAGACGCGCAACAATATCGCTCATGACCAATCAAAAGAAGATGTTCTTCTAATTGGAGGTGACACTATTAGCTAACACAGCTAGAATAGCTAGTCGAGAATATCTCGGAAAATAATGCCAACTGAGAACACCTCGGAAAAGAATCTTAAAATAAGAAATATACGCTAACAAACTAATTAGTAAAGTATAGCAAATCAACTTGAAGAGGCACCATTTCAAGCCATCAAGCAGATAATGGGCAAGATCAAGACCCATTGGTAAGACATTAGATGAAGACAAACCGTCGAATAATCTTCAAAGAAGATCTATACAGAATCACAACCAATATACACCGAGATCACAGGGTAGAATCTATAATCTAATATCTACAAAAGCAACAACATAGCACGAGTAGTCAGAAATAGATGAACTTACAAGGCATTCGACCCAGTCTAAAAGTGAGCCAAAGAAACCAATAAATCAATTGGGACTTTCGAAATTAACAAAGGGTGAGGAAGATTAAAGGTAACCAGCAGTGACAGAGATTTAACAAAACATCCACAAACAGAACCTATAGAACACAATGAGTGACAGAGGTTATCATCTGATTATCTCAGAAAGATTAACACACCTGATACCACTGAAACACAATACATTATCATACACAAAGTTATATAGGGACAATACAACCCATAAAAACATATAAATAAACAAACAACAGCCTGATTGAGTATGATACATTCAAAGAACAATCAAGAATTGTAGTTTGGACGTTTAAATTAGCAAATCACATGGAAATCGCTTTCAAGATACAAGGATTAAAGTTATATAGGAATAATCCAACCTATAATAACATACATATAAAAAACTGATTGAGTAAGCTAAACACGCAGAAAAATCGAGAAAGGTAGTCTAGAGGTTTGAATCAACAAATTACATTGAAATCACCTAAGACAAGGTTGAAAGTTATATAGGGACAATCCAACCCATAATAACATACTAAGAAACAACTATAGACCTAATTGAATAGGCTAAATAAAAAGGACAATCAGGAAAGGTAGTTTTGAGCTTTAAGTCAACAAATCATATTGAAATCACTTCAGACAGGAGGTCGAGATCGAAGGAGTAGTTACTTAAGCATAACATTGTTTAGGAGAGAACAAAACACAAAAGCACTCAACTCGCAGTATTAGACAAACAAATAACAATATCCTGAGTGGGTATGCAAACACAACGAACAATCGAGAAAGGGAGTTTGGTCGTCTACGTCAACATATGACATCGCATCAATCAGAACATGGAGTCGACACCAGAGTGCGAAACAACTAAGAAATAACATCGGTTGAAGGAGAATTCAACCCAGTTGAACACACAACAAGAAAAATCCAATCCACGCGATCACTTAATTGCATATGCTGAGTATTCACACAATTAACACAAGTGCAGGAGACCATTTAAATCATGAGAGAGGAAGTACAGTGACCAAGTTTAAAGTTAACAACACAATCACTCCACAGTGATTGTGTGACAACCATACACAAATAACAGATCGGAAGTCAGTTTGAGTCAAGATACATTGTACAACATCATATAATATACTAAAAAAGTAAGGTACAAGAAACCGAACTTCCACAGGTGGCGTCAACCAGACCGAACTTTCCCAGTGACCCCAAACATCTCATTGAGATTACACATGAGAATTTAATTTCTCATATGACAAAATAAGCACAAGTAAGTACACATATGATAAAACAAGCTTGTCTGACAAACACCAAATAACCCCTTCTAATCACAGGAAGGAACGTAACAAACTACCGTACCACACAGGGCGGTAAACACTTCCCACGGAAGTGCAGCAAAGCGATATCAAATTAACAGTAAGTAAAATGACTTCAAATTTGATTGATTTTATACAAATTATTACTTATGACAACCCCCGGGGGGTGAAGCGCGCATCCGCACTAAATATAGCAAGAGTCTTAACTAATACCCACACACCAACACAGACACTTCAAGATACCAACGGCAACCATAGCAAGCGTGTACGGGGGTGACAAAAGTGGTGTTGGTACGGATAGAGCAGGTAAC
>NW_014040264.1:0-4110 GCF_001186125.1 Sphaeroforma arctica JP610 | reverse complement strand
GGGAGGGCTGTGCCCATACTAGCTTCAGCAATGCGTTTAGAAATAGACAAGAGCATCTGTCAAGGCAGCTACATCCTGGTTAGTAGATTTGTATCCAAATTGGAACAGACTACACCGGTGCCCATAAGCAGTCTACACAAGAGGAGAGTAGACATCCATGACCAACAGCCAGAGCAACGCATGCCAATCGTCGACACAGAACTCAGAAGGCGATACGATCTAGCTATGAGTGTGGTGACGATGAAGAAGATAAGCTTGTTCAGAACAGTCAGTATAACAGTGAGATAGAACTCATGCGTTCACGCTTAGGGGACAAGATAAATGGACCTGCACTTTCTAAACCACTAAAGACCTCAGAATTTCCGAAGCTACCTAGCAATAGTTTAAAAAAAAATGGAACATTGTGAAGACATTATAGAGTTCATTACACAATGCAGAGACCTATTCGTAGCCAAGTCTATGCCATTATGTCAGTACCCAGCACTAGTGACATATCTATTAGATTTCACTGATGCAACGGAATCGACCAAGTCAGTGCTCAACGAGTTACGAGACCCTGAAACACAGATTGGTGTAGCCAAGTAGATCGTTTCTAGCTGCTAGATCAAATTTCAGCTCTTCGTTGTAGTAACCATGGCTGTCATGAGCGTCATCCATGCGTCGAGGAAATCGGCCAAAGAGGTAAAAGATCCCTTGTGTGATTTAATTGCGATCCCGTCGACCACCTTAAGGTTAGAGGTATTCTATCGTGCGTTGGTGGGGCGCATCGCACTTTTGATTGCGGACAGTTTTACAAATTTACCTTGATCGTTCGGGAAGAGTAATCGTGAGGGAACGAAGGCTAGCCTCAGTATCGTCTATGTGTTTGACTTTCTTGACGTTGAATTTTTCGTTCATAGAAAGAAGACTAGTCTTAAGACCTTGAATCTCGGATGCATGTGCTTCGTCTTTCTCCGTTTATTCCTGGTCACGTTGGTTAATCATGGCTTGCATGCGTTCCTCACGTTCAGCGTCGCGGACGAATAATTTCTTCTCGAGAGCAGCCACGTATGCCTCCATCTTGGGGTCGGATTATCCATCGATATGTGGCTAGTCATCCTGGGTTCGCTTGGTCGAGGAGCTTTGAGAGAAGGTCACCTTGGGCGTCTTGTTCGTCGACGGTGAGGTAAAGACCGGTACTCTCGGGCTGGGTGTTCATGTCGACGTTTGAAGGGATTCTCTCTTTTTCTCTGGTAGTTTTGTGGACTGTTGGTCTCTGTCCTATTTGAGTCCCCCTTTTATACGCGAAACTGGTGTCATCTTTGTCTGAAAGATGTCAGTTTGGTGTCATCTTTGTCTTGTCGGATGTCGGACTGTTGACACTATCCACGATATAGGAGGACCCTAGGACTCGGCTCCAAAACTACAGAACTTCCCCTATTTACAACTAAACTTTTAGTTGGCAAAAGTCAAAAAGGCTTTCAAAAGTTCCAACAATTATTTCAAAAATTCATTTCAACTATCGCGGTGCTATTGGGACACGCGATTTTCTGAACAGAATTGGTTGTGTTTATTTAGGAATATTATTGAATATTTGTACTACAATAAACTGTGTTAAGATTGTGGGAAATATTATTCACGCATGGGAATAATTGGTAGGAGCGTGGGTCAACGGAATCAAAACGGGAAGGTTAACCTGGCCCCATAAACCAAAATCAGGGTTGATGTGTTGGAGCTGGAGAAATATGGTCTCGGAGAAGTGTTTGTGTAAAATATTCGTGTTTGGGTTTTGCAAGGCATTTTGTGAGGAGGTCAGCTGGGTTGAGGTGGGTGCTGACATAGCTTAATGTAATCATGCAAGACTTGGCACAGTCGCGGATGTAATGGGCTTGTACTGCGATGTGTTTGAGACCCTTAGCAGTGCCGGTGCCAAGGGCGACCTTGATAGCTGACTGGTTTTCAACGTAGAGGTTAGTCGAGGAAGAGACAGCGAGTCCCATGGCATTGATGATATTCCGAATCCATGTGATATCTCGTATAGTCTCGGACGCGGCTAGTGGTAGATTGGTGCGCAATATAAGGAAAATTTAGTTTTAGGCTTCGCCGACTACAGACCACAGTAAGGTGGTTCAGTCTATTACAGTTAGTACAGAGTATCGGAGTTGTTTTGCAGTCTTGGGCTGTGTGTTGCTTGTCTCTACACTTTCCGCATGCTTTCATACAGCGTCCGGAATGGTGTTGGGACGACCGGCAGACATAGCATTGGAACTGTTAAGGTGCGGGAGCTGTAGGCGTAATGGTCATAGCGTTGACATGCTTGATCAGTGCCTCAAGCTTGGTATCCAAGGGGTTGACGGTAGGGGTAGTAAGCTAGTTGACGCGTGGGGGACGAATGTTATTCATGGTTTCCCACTCCTCTTCGTAGAGACATAGGTCCTGTATTGTAATGGTGCGGCGGGTAGCTGTAGAATGACCTAGGAGGTATCCTTTGGTTTGCTCTGGATAGGCGTCCGGGAGGCCAGAGAGTAAAACATTGTGAGTGTAGTCTGCTGAGAATATAGTACCCTGTTCCTTGGCACTGCTGATTAGAGTTTTGCAGCGAAATGCCCATTCGCGCAAGGCTTCGTCATCCTTGCGGCGAAAACGGCGGAGGTAAGTGTGAGTGATGTGCTTGCGGTCCTTCGCTGGGTGATGTTTGAATCGTCGTATAAGAGTGTTAAGGAGGAGCCACGGGTGACCAAGCAATATGTCGTTTCGGAGAAACGTACGTAAAGCTACGGATAACGAGCGGAGGAGAATCTGATGGGCGCATTGGTATGCGCCAGTTTCTTTCTGGGATGTCGCAAATTGAGCAGCAGCCATATCGGTAGCGTTGCGGCTGTCGTAGTCGAACAACGGTCGGAGATCAACAGTGTATTCCGTAGCAGCGACAAGATAAAGGTCGGTCTTCCAGGTATCGTAGTGAGCCCCGGAGAGATCGAGAATGGTCCAAGTCCATTTAGAGGATGATCGATCGTTGGTGGCAAGCATGGTGGACTTGGGAGGGTCGGTGATGACAGAGGAGTGAGTCAGAGGGTAGGCTTCGGTCCGTCGGGTGGGACGCCTCGGGGTGTGAGGTCGGTGGTGGGAGTGGTAGCCGTCGTTGGGGGTGGGTGGTAAGGGGGCTTCAGCCTCAATCTGTAGGACAGAATCGTCGTCCGGGATATTATCGCCCATAACCTATTGGGACACGCGATCTTCTGAACAGAATTGTATGTGTTTATTTAGGAATATTATTGAATATTTGTACTACAATAAACTGTGTTAAGATTGTGGGAAATATTAGCCTGGTTTAGGTTTAAACCAAGACGGGAAGGATAACCTGGCCCGACAGGTGCATTGTGACTGTGAGTGGTGTCATGCGTGAGTCAGTTCGTGACTGGCTTCTCAGTTCTGGAATACGAAGTCCAAATACGCGCACAACCACTGAATGTCTGAACCACATAAGGAACTTACGAAGGGACCGGGGGTTAGAAACTCAGCGATCTATAATAGCCATCTATATATACTAAAACATTTTGAATATACTAAAACATTTTGACAGTTAGCATTTCAGTCACACACGCTGGAACATAGTCATCTGTATTACATACTACGTCAACAGACCTACTTCTGAGTGCACTGTCGTCTGTCGCAATGCTGAGTGCTCTCAGGCGACTTACCACCGCCACTGCTCGCACTTGCAGAATCGATGTGTTGCTCGCTGTAACTTCAAAATCGACGCCACTTGGTCCCAGGCCTGTGCAACCGATGATTACAAGGTATTTGACTACTATGTATGTGTACATAGTGTCATGTGTATTATGTAGGTATTGCTTAAGTGTGTTGTGTATAATATTGAAGCGCCTTATTGTCCTTTGAACAGTCTCAGTCATCTATATTCGTACTCATTGCCCCAAGACAGTAGACAGCATCTCTGGCATATCCCAAACAATCAGTAGCTATCTAGCCTGGCGAACGTACGATATGAGTAAACTATATTGGCCTGCTCTATTGCGTAGTTGACGTTGTCAGTGATGTACTGTTCTGCCTACGGCCTGTCACATATACACACATATATACGCTTTGATATAGCCATGTAAATGTTGAGCG
>NW_014040265.1:91424-93793 GCF_001186125.1 Sphaeroforma arctica JP610 | reverse complement strand
ATATATATATTTATATGTATGTATGTATATATGCAAGTCTATGTGAGGTTGCGTCTGTGTACAAGTTCAGCAGAGTCATGTGATTCTCGTGTACTTTTGCGCCTTGGGAGACCTTGTCATGGTATCTCATATATATATACGTATATGCGTATGTTTTTATCCGCTGGGTATCAAAACCAGAGCAAATATCAAGCCGCATGTCGCTATCTAGATTCTGGCCAAGGTAGTTATCCGGGTTTTCGCAACAGAAAGTGTACACAGACCTACACCGCTATTCTTTCTATTTATAGCCCGGCTTATTTTCTGCACCCATTTGTATTCGCCTACACCCCTTATACGTACCTACATGACAGTCTTTGCATACAATCTCCGCTAACTCAAGTTCGGGACTGTATTGAACCACAGGAGAGTTGTATGACGAGGCATCGCTACAGAGGGCTCTGAACTTGCGGATACTCCCTGTAGGTACGAACAAGTGCCTTCGAAACATGACTGTGAATATACATATTTGTTGAGGTGATATCTTTTCTAACATGTATATATGTATACATATTTATATTCTCCGTTGTCTGAGTGCAAATTTGGCACACATGGTGATTGCATTTATAGAATCTATTAATATAGCACAAACATATACATGTGCATGTAGCCGCTATACACATACTTGTATAGATGTAAAAATATCCGTCAAAGTTCTTACAACGTGTGTGCGCTTTTATCCCGGGAGACTCGTTTGTATATCTCGGATATGCACATGTGCTCGTATGTGTTACACACATGTTGATTGATATATAATAATATGGGTTTACATCTTCGTGTGTATATGAGAATGTGCTGTACTGGGCAAGTACTCAAGAAAACAAGAGTTTCTGCGATTTCTTATGTATGAGAATTGGCTGCTTTAGGGTTTTAGGGTCGAACGTTTCATGGATAGCATTTGTGAATATATCAGTTTGTCTGTGCACCTAGTTTCTCACCTAGTTTCTCAGTCTTTGTTTGTCTCTATCGAACACTACCATGTACTCGTATGTACAAAAGCCAATCTATTTATATATATATCTCATTCTCGCACCTACCTTGTGACTTCTGCAAAACAACACAGACTATTTCTAAAAAATCACTTCCCTATCACGACCAACGTATGCCTCTCCCATCCCACACATACCTTTCCAATTCTATGAATAGATGGGCTTCCCGAGCCCCATCGCGTCAGTCAGGTGGCCACTCTGCGTGCTCAAAGACACTTTATTAACGCCATGCAAGACAAACACAGGCAATCAATTATATAACTAACTTCTATATGTACCTCCTACAGGCTAGCTTATTCACTGTAAACAAACATATGTTTGATGTTCTATTCCACATAATCCTTACAACTCTATAAATATATAGGCTTCCCGAGCCCTATCGCGTCAATCAGGTGGCCACTCTGCGTGCTCAAAGACACTTTATTAACGGCATGCAAGACAAACACAGGCAATCAATCATATAACTAACTTCTATATGTACCTCCTACAGGCTAACTTATTCACTGTAAACAAACATTTGATTGATGTTCTAATCCCCATAATCCTTACAATTCTATAAATAGATGGGCTTCCGGAACCCTATCGTGTCAGTCAGGTGGCCACTCTGCGTGCGCGGAGGCTTTTTATCAGCGGCATGCAGCAACAGACACAGGCATGGACGGCTATCGCACAAACACAGAAGGCAACTGACCAATCAAATGTTCAGGATTTAACGGAAACCATTCGGAAACGAGGTCATGATAGTGCCACAGAAACAAGCGAAGCAGTGCATCAGAAAAATGAGGACACGAGTCAGAAGGTAGAGCATAACAATGTCATAAAAACCACCCTGCCAACGGGGGAAAGTATGAACAAAGCTAGCCAATCAGATCATCAGGATGATAAAACAAGCCAATCAAATCGACACATCCCTCAGGAGGCTCTCCAATCAGATCATCAGGGTGATAAAAACTGCCAACAAAACCGGAGGGTGGGGAAAGGCACGAGCCAAAAAAACAGCAGAGGCCGCTCAGTGCATCGTCTCGATGTATGTTAGGTATTGCTTGTAATCTGTGTGCACACAAAGGTTGTATATATCTATCATGTGTAACTGCGTACTAAGATGTGTATGAATGCATAGGTTGCGCTTTACATTGAGTTATGTGTTTGTGTGTACGTGTCTGTGATTGTCCAAAGTGCTAAGAGAGAGCGATAAATGTTACAGTCGATTTGCACATACTGTATGTTTATTTATATGACAGCATATTGGTGTATGTGTGCAATTATAATTCACAATCTTGCACTAATACGTATACGGGTATATAAGGGTGTGGAAGAGAGAGAGAGAGATATATATATATA
>NW_014040265.1:84075-89014 GCF_001186125.1 Sphaeroforma arctica JP610 | reverse complement strand
GTGTGTGTGTGTGTGTGTGTGTGTGTGTGTGTATGATTATGTTTGTATGTGTGTATGTATGTATGTATGTATATGTATGTATGTATGTATGTATGTATGTATGTATGTAATTAAGTGTATATATATTTATATATAAATAGAAATACACATAAAACCTTCAAATCGATGTTTTGGTCAACAGGCTGGATACAGAATGTCACACATACCGAGAGCACAAACAGAGCAGCCGCTCTTACCAGCATGCAAAGAAGCAACTACTCACACAGGTCAGTGACTACGATAACCTCCACAAACACTGCGAATACACCTTCAGTGTGCGTATCTGTTGTGTGTGCAGATTCTGCGTGTGCATTTGATTTTATCGAGCAAGCATGCAGTACTAACTGCCCAGTGTAAGCCAACAAATAGGTGCGCGTGTATACTTTAAGTACTGATACATGTACGAGACTATCTATCGAGTGTGTGTCCGTGGATATGATTGGATAAATTTTATCATGTGGAAATTGCTGGACGTGTAGGTCCTGTAGTTGAACAAAGGTTGATGTACCATGTCTGCATGGTCAAAGTAGAAGAACTATAGTCCCCTATTATTTGAGACGAAGTTACTAGGACTATCTGCTATGTTCCACCACAGAATTTAAACCTTGGTAACTAGCACCCAGCTTCAAGAACAAGGTACATACTATTTACTAATACCACTACTCTAGAGGTAACGAAGGCAGCGTGTGTGGCAATACTATTTCATCGTATGAACAAATCAAAAACTTTCCAAACTATTTGACATAATCTATATTTTGAATGTACAAAATATACAATCGGGTTTGACCCAGTGGTATTGTGTTTCGCAGTCTCCTTCTGGAGGCACAGGTTCGAGTCCTGTCACTGTCAAAAAAGAAGGTTAGGCAGTGTGGCCGAGTGGTCTAAGGCGCTGTGTTCAGGAGATCACAAATTAATTTTTTTTGAATCATTTATAATTTTTTATTTTGGATAATATTCTAGAAGTTCATGACTGCTTATAGAGGTTAGGTATGGGGTTTGCTTAGGCTGTCTGTACCGTCTTTGGCCTATCTATATCGCCGTCGCAAATAGTTATGTATACTAATTTTTTAACATCAGGGGAAATTCAGCTATTCAATAGGATTCTACACAGGAATGGTAGAGACTTCGAATGAAGAAGTTTTACTTTACTATTGTGCAAACTTCTATTCGTTTAACTTGGAAGATGTATAATCCTGCTGATAAATAGCATTTGTTACAGGGATGGTAGGGTACACGCTTTGTAGATTTCAGAGTCGGTGCAGTACCATGAATTCAATTCAGATAAAGACACAGAAACAGACCGTCTCCTATATTCATAGTTAGTACTGGTTGTAATGAGTTTTCGGTTATAAAATCAGCTGATACAGTTACAGCTGACGTGCTTTGTGGGTGGTTCGATCAGACCCCTCCGAAATACTACAGTTATATTTCATAGAAGCAGATTAGAAACTCTACACCAATACTTACTGAATTTACGGTCTTTTGCCAGTGGGGTATCAAAAAAAATCTGACTTATTAGGCAAGAACCATTTTACGATAAAGTTTTATTCTCTAACACCTGAGGTTTATTTTCTAACATCTGAGCCTATAGACATTTAGTGCGCACCACACGCTTATATATACATCAATTAATATCTGTACAAATTTCTTGTCGCTTATACAGCGCTTCACCACATGGCTAAAGAATGATCCGATCTACGAAGCATTTAGTCTGGAGGATGTCAGGTGACTTCGGTTTACATTACCACAGATTACATCATGTCAATAACATGCTATATATATATATATATATATATATATATATATATATATATATATATATATATATATATATATATATATATTATATATATATACATATTATATATATATACTATATATATATATTTACATATTCAAAGTATATATATATATCAAAAAATCAAAAATTTATTCAGTGCTAAACTACGCACGCGAGCTTCCTCACTCCTTTATTGTCAGCAACTACTAATCCATAGCCCCCTTAATTACCACCCAATCATGGAAGACATCATCAGCTGCTGACGATATACAGACAACTCAATCATGACTCCTATGTATGATATCCATCCAGACGCCTGAATCTCCTCGCCCCATTCTGTATCGTTCACGACTATGGGCATCGCAAAAAAAAATATTGCATATAAAAGGCACGCACGTTGCACAGCAGCAGTCGTTATGAATAAACATTCCTGCTTAGAATATATACCCGATTCTCTTCGTTACCCTCCAGAAAAGAAGATGCCGCTAGTAATACATCATCGCATACTATACTCCTCGTCATGTCACTACGGAATCAAACGCACCTCCAAAGCACAGTCATCCAAACAAGTGCGATCTCATAGCCCTGAAAAAATAGAATCCAGCGCACTACCGCTTTCATGATCTCACACGTTCCTCGCGATACAATCCAACGACCTCCCATTACATTCCGCATAGCTGTACAGGATGTAACTTACTTGTACACTCTAGCCCCCCGTTACAACACCTCGATGTGCCAATTAAACACACGAAAAAATTAAATAGATACGCACATACTATACAAGTAAATATATCAAACTCGTACTATATAAGTACACATTTACAGCGTGCTCGGTGGTCTATGCGCTATCCATCTCTCGCCCTCTCTGCGCACAAAAATCTACTTCGTCTTGGTAGCTGTCTGTCGCTTAGTACGTAACATGCGTTGATCCTCTGCCATGGCTTTTCTTAGGTCCTCCGCATATTGATCGATAGTGAAGTGTTTGCTGACAGGTGCGGGAGCCTTATTGTTCTTGCGGCGCAATACGGCTGCGACATGCTCTGCTCGCTGCTTTCGGATATTCCTGTACATGATAATATAGTCAATGAGATTGGTTCGCGCTGACGATCATGTAAGTGCGTGTAGCAAAATCGGGTGCTCCGATTGATATGTAACAGCCAGCACTCATCGAATCAGATTATATACTTCCGATTGTGTACAATCACCTGAAATATTCATATATATACATATTTGTATATATACACACACATATATATATATATATAAGAGTATGTGTATTCACATATATATATATCTATCTATATATATATATATATAAATATATATATATATATGTGTGTGTGTGTGTGTGTAGATATGCGCGCCTGTGTGTTGGAATTTCAGATGTACATAGATGTATACATGCACATCTAAATTTTCTTTGAAACCACATGCGCAATTCACAGATGCGCTCCTCGTAACAACGGTCCAATACAAATTTGTGATCGCACATACTTCTGAACGCGATGAGCTTCCATACGATCACTATGCCTATCAAAATAAACACTTATGCCTACTACCTACTATCAAACATGGAAATGCACATGATTTACTGATATCATAATCCTAATGATCCTTTAGTATATTGTGTTTGTGCATGACTACCTTGGAAAACTTATATATACACTGGCACAAGTGCGCGTATCTGCGCGGAAAGTTGGCAACATTTTGTATCAGATAGAATTGACAAAGGGCCTTTCGTGTGCGTATGCCTTAACATGCGAGCGAATTTTTTTTGAAAGTAGTCACAGACTAAATACTTGTATTGCATACACTGTGGCTCAAATTACATATGATAATCTCTTGTACGGAATATTCAACGTGTTTACAAGAATATCACCCCCCAACAGTAGAGGCTAGAGGTTTTGATGGTAGCTTACCTGACTTGGTGTCCCGTATACCGATTCGCCAACTGCACCAGTGATTGCCGCATTATTTCAACTGTTGTCAGACAGGATGCTCGCGCTTTCTGCGTATGAATTTCTAGTGTTCTCTTGAATCCTATCCTTTATATTTTGACGGATGTTGCACATAGACAAAACAAAAATAAATACATACTCAAATAGAAACATCAAGTGTGCATACAAAATATTAAATTTGGCCTCGCTACTGGCTGTTCGGTACAAAATCAGGAGTGGTGTTCCATTCCAGGGTTTTGTATTTACATTAAATAGGGTTGAGTCTCTCATCTGACATTTTTTCAACAAGAAGCGACATTGATCATTTGATGTTTCAAACTTTCAATTGAAGGCTTTATACGTAGAGTTTTAAAATCATAGATATCCTTCTGAGAACATTTGTGTACACACACACCCACACACCCACACACCCACACACCCACACAGAAAGAAGCCGGCTGTATGCTTTGATTTTGTATGATTTATATAAAAAAATGTACTTTGAAAAACACAAACACACGTGAAGGACTCTGAACAACTGCTGCCTCTGTTTAAAAAAAACCAGAGTCTCAACTACACAAGTTCTCTACTCTCAACTTCACAAGTTCTCTACTCTCAACTTCACAAGTTCTCTACTCTCAACTTCACAAGTTCTCTACTTTCAACTTCACAAGTTCTCTACTCTTAACTTCCACCTACAATACAAGCCACAAGTCTTAAGTCTCATGACAGTCTCATGCGTGATATTTATGTTCAATATATGTACAGTGTTTATAAATATTGTATGTAATATACACGTTTTGTTTGTGTTCTTAATGTGTTTTAATGTCAAGTCGCAACCCCTTCCACTATTTATTTATCTGTCAGGACTACTGGGACAACGAATCATCAAATACCACGGAACCATAATGGCGACCGAATGAGTGCGTGAATGAGTGCGTGTGTGCAAGATACAGTCGGTAAGAATCTGCCCGCGATGTTTTACTTGTTTCGATTGATATATATATATATATGTGTGTGATATTTTCAAAATGTTCTCCATCAGGGGTACTAAAACACACGTATACTGTCTGCTCTTTACAAATTGATATATATATATATATATATATATATATATATATATAAGTAATATATATATATATATATATATATTATATTATCTATATATATATATATATATATA
>NW_014040265.1:79017-84055 GCF_001186125.1 Sphaeroforma arctica JP610 | reverse complement strand
TATATATATATATATATATATATATATATATATATATATATCATACACATACACCAGCTCTCATCTTTCAGAGGTCGCGGCTTAGGGTTTTAGGGTCTATATTCTAGCACAACCAATGCCATCGCCTACATACCCCGTCCGTGGGTTCGTAGTCGTAGTCGTCACTATCAGAGCCATCGCTTTCCGTGCAACTACCGATGTCAACTAGCGCCATCTTCGCACACGGTCCTCCAGGATACTCGTACACGCCCTCGTCATCATCGGAATCTGATGTGATTGGCGGGTGTATATGGAGTTTGTATTGGTATAGGGGTTTTGAGATATTCAGCAAAGACATCTATACAGTTATTAGGCTTCCCTTGGGGTTTCAGATCCTACCCAAACCCAGCACATCACTTAGGGCTCTGCTCGTGATTGGGCTGTGGTGCTACATACAGCAACCTGATACATAAGCTCTACAGTGACATCTGTCGCAATAATCTGTATAACCTCAACTCAACTCACCCACAAAAGAGTATACAACAAACAGTCACGTACGAACTAAGAGAACGAATAGAACTCAAGATGATCTCAACTCAACTCATCCGCACAAGAGTATACAACAAACAGACACGCACGAACTAAGAGAACGAATGAACTCAAGATGATCTCAGCTCAACTCATCCGCAAAAGAGTATACAACAAACAGGCACGTACGAACTAAGAAAACAAATGGAACTCAACATGATCTCAACTCAACTCATCCGCAAAAGAGTTTACAACAAACAGGCACGTACGAACTAAGAGAACGAATGAAATCAACATGATCTCAACTCAACTCGTCCGCAAAAGAGTATACAACAAACAGACACGTACGAACTAAGCGAACGAAAGGAACTCAACATGATCTCAACTCAACTCATCCGCAAAAGAGTATACAACAAACAGACACGTACGAACTAAGATAACGAATGGAATTCAACATGATCTCAACTCAATCAACCCACAAGGGATGCATAAATCTTGAGTATGACTTTTTGTATACCTTCCGAGCATCTCTTTGGGTTTCCAGCCCCTATAGAGACTCCGCACTCTCGCTTATCTATTTGTTCGTGATCTGGCTTTGTTTCTACCTACAATAAACAGACACGTACGAACTACAGAGATACTATACTGGTTGCAACTCGGTGTACTTCCCACTCTCTTCACCCACAAATGACGCATGAACCTTGAATACGATTTTCTGCATACCTTCGAGCATCTCCTTGGGTTTCCAAACCCTACCCAGCCCCAGCACGCCCACTATGTCTTTGCTTGTGATTTGGCTGTGTCTCCTATCCACCGGGCCTCCGTACTGTTGTGCAGACCCAACAGATAGCAACGAAACCCTGAGTGCGAGAAAACATATTGTATGAGCAAAAGGCACAGTACATAGGTGGCTTGAAAACAGATTGTAACGAATCCCTGAGTGCGAGAAAAAGTATTATATGAGAAAAAGGCACAGTTCATGGGTGGCTTGAATACAGGTTTACTAGATATTGTACTACACAGATAAGTATCGAACCCCTGAGTGCGAGAAAACGTATTGTATGAGAAAAAGGCACAGTACATGGGTGGCTTGAATACAGGTCTACTACATATTGTACTACAAAGATAGTAACAAAACCCCCCCTGAGTGTGAGAAATCGTATTGTATGAGGATTAAAGCACAATACATGGGTGTCTTGAATACAGGATTACTACATATTGTACTACACAGATAGTAGCAAATACCCCCCCTGAGTGTGAGAAAACGTATTGTATGAGGATAAAAGCACAGTACATGGGTGGCTTGAATACAGGTTTACTAAATATTGTACTACACAGATATTAACGAATCCCTCCTGAGTGCGAGAAATGATAAGAAAAGTAAATACACGTTTTCCAGATAATGCACTACACAGGTAGCAACGAATCTCAGAAACCGTATTGTGTATGTATGCTTTGGTTCAGGTGTTCTGTATTTCTTACTGGACAGCCTGTAACAATCCCCGCTTAAGTGTCAGAAAACGTATTGTGCCCTCAGCATGTATTTAAAGCCATACCTAACGCGTATACTACCTGGCTAACGCGTAAATACCTGGCTAACGCACATGATACCTGGCTAACGCATATAATACCTGACTAACGCGTACATATAATACCTGGCTAACGCGTACATATAATACCTGGCTAACGCGTACATATAATACCTGGCTAACGCATATAATACCTGGATAACGCGTACATATAATACCTGGCTAACGCGTACATATAATACCTGGCTAACGCGTACATTTAATACCTGGCTAACGCGTTCATATAATACCTGGCTAACGCGTACATATAATACCTGGGTGCACCCGAGCTGCCCTCGCCTTCCGAGGAGAAGTCGTCGTCGTCCTGCGCTTCCTTTGGTAGCACTGTGAGGATGGTGTTGGCAGTCACCGTCTCACCATCGCTGACCCGTACGCCTGGGCCTATCACCACACCCGCTTGTATCGTAACTTGGTTGCCTGATTTTGTGGGTTGCAATATATGAATGATAAGTATGAGACTCTACTCTTGGGTTAAAGGCTTGTATCGTGACTTGGTTGCCTGATATTGTGGGTTACAATATATGAATGATAAGTATGAGACTGTACTGTTGAGTTAAAGGCTTGTATCGTAACTTGGTTGCCTGTTGTTGTGGGTTACAATAGAAAACGTACTCACCCATAGAAAATGTACTCAATCTCCTTATACGTACTCAACCAGAAAATACGAGACTATATTAATATCCCGTGACTAGTGATACACGCACAGACATCCACAGCACGGCCCCACTGCAGATCACCGCACTATCAATCCTACACGAGAAAACGTACTCACCCATAGGAAACGTACTCAATCTCTTTATACGTACTCAATCAGATAATACGAGAATATATTACGTACTCAATTAGATAATATGAGCATATATTAATATCCCGTGGCTAGAGATACACGCACAGACATACCCAGCACATCCCCACTGCAGATCACCGCACTATCAATCCTACACGAGAAAACGTACTTACCCATAGGAAAATTACTCAATCCTCTTATACGTACTCAATCAGATAATACGAGACTATATTAATATCCCGTGACTAGTGATACAAGCACAGACATCCCCAGCACAGCCCCACTGCAGATCCCCGCACTATCAATCCTACACGAGAAAACGTACTCACCCATAGGAAACGTACTCAATCTCATTATACGCACTCAACCAGATAATACGAGAATATATTACGTACTCAATCACATAATACGAGCATATATTAATATACTGTGGCTAGTGATACACGCACAGACATACCCAGCACAGCCCCACTGCAGATCACCGCACTATCAATCCTACACGAGCCACCGACGTGCACGTTATTCCACACAAACGCATTGGTGAGGACACTCTTAGGCCCAATACTGCAATTAGTACCAATCACCGTACGGTCCATGCGACACTCCGTGGCTATGTTTGACTGTGAGCCTGTGATCGGGTGTGTAGGTAGATATACGTGGGTTAATTCAATAGGAAGCAATAGTCAGGAGTGTAGGTAGATATGCATGGGTTAATTCAATAGGAAGAAATAGTCAGGAGTGTAGGTAGATATACATGGGTTAATTCAATAGGAAGCAATAGGAAGCAGTGTAGGTAGGTATGCATGGGTTGCTTCAATAGTAAGAAAAAGTCAAGAGTGTAGAGACATATACATGGATTAAAAATAGGAAGAAAGAGTCTGGGTTGGTTGCGGTGTTTTGCTAGTCATTGTTGTTGCTGCTATTTTTGCACGGTCTCTCTCTCTCTCTGCAAATTTACCAATGTACTGTCGGATTCCACTTGGTTTATAACCAACAACACAAACCTAGTTTACCACGCTAAAAGCATACACCCGCAGCTGTATGTTCTCACCAAATGACAAGAACTATAGACATAATAGCAGCTCTGTTTCTACCAGGACACTATCACTACCCAACTATAACACTATAAACAAACCGATACATATGCCTTTACCCTATCACGACTGAACATACCCTACTATGCCACTCTAAACATACCCCACTACAACACTTAACTTACCAACGGCTATGTTTCTACCCCATTACGACTGAACATACCCTACTCCGACACTCTAAACATACCCCACTACAACACTCTTTAACTTACTAACGGGTATGTTTCTACTCTATTACGGCTGAACATACCCTACTACGACAGTATAAACATAACCCACTACAACACACTTAACTTACCAACGGGTATGTTTCTACTTTATAAAGACTAAACATACCCTACTACGACACTCTAAACATACCCCACTACAACACTTAACTTACCGACGGCTATGTTTCTACCCTATCACGACTGAACATGCCCTACTACAACACTCTAAACATACCAACGGCTATGTTTCTACTGTATAACGACTAAACATACCCTACTACAACACTCTAAACATACCAACGGCTATGTTTCTACTTTATAACGACTAAACATACCCCACTCTACAACACTCTGAACATACCAATGGCTATGTTTCTACTTTATAACGACTAAACATATCCCACTACAACACTCTAAACATACCTATGGATATGTTTCTACTATATAACGACTAAACATACCCTACTACGACACTCTAAACATACCAACGGCTATGTTTCGCCCGAGATGCGCCGTCCTATTTGGTTGTGCTGCTGCGGCAATGTAGATATTTCCTCTACGGTATGTGTACTGTGTGTGGGCCATGAGCGAGTTGTCTGGCCCACAAGGAGCAGCCCACCGCTGCAACACATCGATCTGTGCAGTGCCGTATGTGTGCCAGTTGTTGACCTGTGGGTGTATAGAGATCGTATGATAAAAATTACGATATAAGTACAGATGTGAAAATACAGATATACAGATATACAGATATGATCTATATATATATATATATATATATATATATATATATATATATATATATAGTAGTAGTATACGTATAACGTAACTAACTACTAGTATAGTTAATAATTA
>NW_014040265.1:75619-78818 GCF_001186125.1 Sphaeroforma arctica JP610 | reverse complement strand
TACACTANACACTACACACACACACTATATATATATATATATATATATATGTGTGTGTGTGTGTGTGTGTGTGTGTGTGTGTGTGTGTGTGTATGTATAATATATATATATATATATATATATATATACTTAAAATACGTATATACACAGACATATATGAGATCACAATGCAAACTAACGCCGGGAAAACCGGCAAGCAACTTTCCCGTTGGTTGGTAGATTCGTGTCATTAAGTCGCTATGGTAGAATGGAGGTGTTAAAGGAGATACGCAACAGAACAAAGTCAGCGAGACTTCTGCTCTTACTTTGATATGTTAGTATGGTAGAAAACTAAAGACTCGCGTTTGTCTGAGTAACTACAGTTGAGTTTTTGATACAGCCTATAGCTACAGGGCAATCGTCACGAACTTCGATACATACACGTTAATCTAAACCAGGGCTAAATCAGACTTTTACTAACGGACGGTATCAGAATATACATATCCTATGAACGAACCGCATTCGGCACTATAGATCAAGGAAGTGAAGATAAGGAAGTTATAGAATAAGGAGATGGAGACCACCACTGCCGTGTAGTTCGGTACTTGAATGTTGCATTCAAGACTCCCTGGCACGGTCTGACCCAGGTGCATACGCCCATAGCAATTCTGTAGGACATCTATTGGACTGGTTAGCTAGGCCTGATGCATTGCGCTTGAATTTACCGGTTCACTGATAGTTGTAAGCGTACGTGTATGGGCTTGGTGGGCCCAGTTAATTGCTGCTATCTAACCCTAACGTATTGTAATACAGCTATACGTCAACCTGTACACGAACACACTTACATATCCCATTGTGACCATACCGATAACGACCTCGCGTGATGTTCGGGCTCCACCTCTTTCAGCACTGTGGTGATGACATTGCGGCTATCTGTTTGAGCGGCATAGTGAGAGGTAGATAGGTAGGCACAGTGAGATAGGTATAATAGGTAGGGTTGGGACTCCTTGAACACCAGCAGATCACTTTTGTGAGCATGTGTGCTTTTTTTTTGGTGCATGTGTATTTACGTCTGATTTGGTGTCAAACGGGAATGCATAAAAACAGGTACGAAGATTCAGCAAAACCCGTAGAGATTTTGATAATTTCTCTATAGCATTTGAAGCCTCCTGCCCAGTACACGCATCCCCATACACCGAGCCGAAGCTCCCTTCTTTTCCTACCTGAATACATGAATACATAGTCATCGAAAAATTGCCTGTAGCGAGTGGGCTTGCCTTTCCGTACGTACGTACTGGTGCACTTGTTCTGACCACTAAAGTGATGACGAGGTGTCGATACCTTTCTTGACGCGCTCCGTGTGCTCTTGCATGGCCTCGGAGAACTTCATATTAGTGATGACGTCTCCATTGATGAGCAGAAAGTTGGCCCGGATAGCCCCCAGACTGTACACGTGGCGCATGACGTCACCCTATCAAGACCAGGTATAAGCAAACACGAGTTAGGGATGGTATAGAGTTGGTAGTGCCATTGCCGGGATGGTATGTGGTTGATTATGTACTAGTGGTGGTATATAGTTAGGTTGAATAGGCCTATACCGCAAACGGGGATAGTATATCATGTGCCAGAGTGGGGACACAGTTGAATATACCTACACCAACGATAGGGATAGCCAATCGTGTGACTAGCGACGATAAGCAGCGTGGTCCTGCCTGGGCCAGGACGGTGTATAGTCAACCGTGTACTAGCAATGGTACGTAGTTAACTATGTGCTCAATGGTACGTAGTTAACTATGTGCTTGATGGTACGTAGTTAACTATGTGCTTGATGGTACGTAGTTAACGATGTGCTAGATGGTATGTAGTTAACGATGTGCTTGATAGTACGTAGTTAACTATGTGCTTGATGGTATGTAGTTAACTATGTGCTTGATGGTACGTAGTTAACTATGTGCTTGATGGTATGTAGTTAACTATGTGCTTGATGGTACGTAGTTAACTATGTGCTTGATGGTGCGTAGTTAACTATGTGCTTGATGGTACGTAGTTAACTATGTGCTTGATGGTACGTAGTTAACAATGTGCTTGATGGTCTGTAGTTAACTATGTCCTTGATACGTAGTTAACGATGTGCTTGATGGTACGTAGTAAACTATGTGCTTGATGGTACGTATTTAACTATGTACTTGCCTGGATGGGATATAAGTACTTAAGTAGTAGAAAAGGTAAGAGCAATGGTACGTAGTTAACTATGTGCTTGCCTGGATGGGATATACGTACTTAAGTAGTAGAAAAGGTAAGAGCAATGGTACTTGGTTAACCATGTGCTTGCCTGGATGCGATATAAGTACTTAAGTAGTAGAAAAGGTAAGAGCAATGGTACGTAGTTAACTATGTGCTTGCCTGGATGGGATATAAGAACTTAAGTAGTAGAAAAGGTAAGCCACGGTGACCGGACCCGACACTTACTGTACTGCTGTAGCCGCCAGATTACGTATGGTATACTGTGAGAAGATGGGCATAGACTCAAACCATCAAACAAACATACTCGCTGATCAGAACTATATCATATTTGTACAACTGCAGGTATCCTAGAGGTACAAAAGGGACGCCATGGCGTGTAGACATCGTATAAATCCTAAACCTCAAACCCTAAAACCCTGAGGTATGGCCAGGTACGGCACAAGCACGTGTTTATTTTGTCGTGTGAATGACCCGCGTGAATCGAAATCAATGCACAGCTGGTCTCAGTTGAGAGAGCACGGCGACAAAAAGTGTACAGTTGGTACTGGGTACACTTCAGTCACTCACGTTAATACTCAGGACAAGCGCACCACTACAGCGACCGCAACCAACACCTTCACAAACCTCACAGAGAACCCATTCGTATACCTGCATATGATCACGCACGGAAATATGAACTGACAAAGGTATCTACAATTCACATGTGAGCAATAGATCCGTTTCTACACACCTGACAAAGTGCCTCGCCAGCCGTGACGACGTTGATGGCAATGTTCGTCTGTGCCGGTCTGCTCCATCTCGACCCCTGGATATACTCCTCAATCTGCTCAGCCTTATCCTTGACGCAGATGTAAACCTACGCGAATATAAAATAGCGGTATTCAACGATTTCGCGCTAGAACATAAGTACATTGCAAAATAAATTTTTCAATGCCGCCAATGTGTGCAGGCTTATATATAAATCCTCACATACATT
>NW_014040265.1:71853-74535 GCF_001186125.1 Sphaeroforma arctica JP610 | reverse complement strand
ATATATATAAAGGGGGTGGGGAATAGGGGTGGGGTTTGTCGTCTTCCAACTTAGGATTTGCAATAATAAATATCTCACAAAATTCTCCAGCCAAATCATACTAGAGAAATTGCTAGGAATACACACGTGATGTAGCAACCCATAGCCTTTGAGGCGCCAGTATACTTTGGGTGACTCGGTAGATTCTGCTATGCCTAATAGTGCACCTCCCCCCAGGGCCTAGATCTCTTCATCTGCTTTGTCGCTACGTTGTAATCATTCCCGTCTGTGTGATTGAAGAAAGCTACAACGCTGATCGACGCCCGCGCATCAGCTCAACAAGATAGGGGGCGCAAATATATTGTATATTACTCATATATACGTGTGCATATGCAAATATATTGTACATTACTATCATATATACGTGTGTAAATGCTAATATATTGTATATTTAATACTACATATTATATATACGGGTGCATATGCTAAATTGTACTAAAAGACATCCTATATTATTTCTGACCGGAAATTCTGACCCAAAAACCATAGCCTTCTGAAAATGTGTAATTTTCAGAAGGCTATGCAACAGCACACATTCTCTCTAAATAAAATATTAGAGGGACTGTATTCGGTGTTGTATTTTTTAAACAAAAACGATACTTTTTTGTGAGAAAGGCCGCTTGTGGCATGTTCGAAGGGTTTTTTATAAAAAAAAAGAAAGGAACCCAATTTTTTATACACCCTAAATCCTGAAGAAAAGGAATCTAAACCACACGCCCCTAAAGCCCTTTGCGAGATTTGCGCTGCAGCCTGCGGCCAGCCCTGCACCCTGTGCAGGAGAGTAAGGACCCCATAGAAGACTAGAGGTCAGTTCATCTTCTCTCTCTGAGGGAGAGAGAGAGAGAGTTACCCCAGCCGACCCGGCCTAGACTAGGACTCTTTTGTAACTAGGAATCTGGGTAGTGAAACATCTACCTTAGTTTGCCAATAGTTAATAAATACAGTGTACTGTTTCCTACATGTTTTGTGTTTAATTTTCAGAAGGCTATGGTTTTTTCAAAAATAAAAATAAAGACAGTGAGTCGATGAAAAGGGTTGTTTTTTACTACATCTGAAAACAAAATACTGTTTGTGCATAAATGAGTTCAGAGTTCAGAGTAGACAGCCTTTTTTCTCTTTTGGTTTGTTTTTAAAAATATATGTAATCATTGTAATGTTTTATTGTTTGTATGATTTTATCTCCCGTGAGGCCCCTGCAGTCCCCACTCCCCACTCCCCAGTCCAAAATCTGAAATCTCCCACACACACAAAAAAGTACAAAACTCTCAACAGACCACAGTCTGTTCCACAGAGGCACAGATGACCACACTCAAATCACCACAGTGGCACCGTCCCCCACAACGAATGACGAAGGGCGAAACTCAAAACTCGAAACTCTGAAGCCTCCCAAGTTCAAGCCCTACACTCCTACAGGATACAGTAGTACAGGCCGGTAGGCGGTAGCCTACAATATAAATATATATATATATATATATATAAATATATATATATATATTATATATATATATATACATACACATAGCCCTACACACGGATCAATTAAAAGACTACAGACTATGTGCATACATACAGAGTACCGAAATACTTTCGTACGAGCTATTTAGAATCTCTTTTTTTTTAAACAAATACTCTCTATAGAGTAGTTCACTGTTTAGGCACAGTTTGAGTTAATTTAGGTATGTACGAAGTATTTTACTTTTTGAGTTCTGCCTACAGAATCTTTACAGGTATCAGTAGATCCCTCCAGTCCTCGACAGGATACTCTTACTCTCTTAGTAGTTATACTCTATTCTACTCTTACTCTCTTAGTAGTTATACTTATTCTCTCTATAAGTAGTAGCTCTTCCCCATTTGTTTGGAAAGCTATTTTTTGCCAAATATGGCGAACCTTTGTTACACTCTTTCGTTTTCCATCACAAGCCAGCTGCCACCAGTTAAGCCACAACACACATGATGAGTGCGTGGTCATAGCCTCCTAACGCAACAGAAGAGTTTGCAACTGCCTTTTTTTAAAGACAAAAAATTCCGTTGTTGAGCGAACTGTCGTATATCCTATATGTGACGATTGAAACTTGTAACTTATCATACACCGAACGACTGCTAGAGTATAACAGCAGCAGGTATTGATTTTTGAAAAGAAGTAGTGTGCATACAAGGGCTAGTTTGTTTAAACATACAGTATCTGGCATCATGAGTCAAGAAATCGAGTCTACTGCTGATATTCAACTTACAAAGTCAACTCTGGAGACTACAGACATTGGGAAACGACCCCTATCCGCAGGTATCATACTTACACATATACGTCAACAATTATACAAACATATTTATATGTATATAATAGATGGATAGATAGAAAGATAAAAGATATATGGATTGATAGATAGATAGATAGATAGATAGATCGATGGATGGACCGATACATATATATATATATATATATGTGTGTGTGTGTGTGTGTGTGTGTGTGTGTGTATGTATGTATGTATGTATGCAGGTATGTATGTATGTATGTGTATGTATACATGTACATATATATATATTATATATATATATATATATATATATATTGTATAAATATACATATACATACATGCAATATATATATACAAATTTTGTATATATGTATTGTATAAATATACATAT
>NW_014040265.1:36163-70361 GCF_001186125.1 Sphaeroforma arctica JP610 | reverse complement strand
TATATTTTATTATATACAATATAATATATATATATATGTATGTATGTATACATATATATATATATATATATATATATATCTAAATTTATGTATGCATGTATGTATGTATGTATGTATATATATATATATTTATGTATATTTATGTATACATATATATATATGTATATATATTTATATATATGTAAACATATATATATGTATATGTATATGCAGATATATTTGTACAATTGTATATTTGTATAATTGTGTAAATGTAAATGTTATATGTATATGTATATACATATATATATATATTCATATATATATATGTATATATATATATATATGTATATTTATATACATATATATATATGTATATATATGTATGTATATGTGTGTGTGTGTATGTATATATACAATACCGCAAGCACAATTGGTGATACGAGTGTGAGGTACGAATATCCTTCTAGTATGAGTTGTATGAGATACGTATATATTTTACTGTATAAAGTGTGAGAGATAAGTATAATATACTTGCAGTATGAATTCTGTGAGGTAAATATATACTTACAGTGTTAATTGTGTGAGATACATGTATACTTACGGTATGAATTGTGGTAGATACGTATTTACTTACAGGCGAGATTTATGATATTGTCTCCTTCAGACGCCATCGATGATCTCGGAGGACGCAAACCTAAACGTAAATGGGGCAAGAAGAAAGACAAGAAAACAAAGGAAGGTATGATACGCCATTTTCGCTGTGATGTGAGCTGTTCTATTACAATGTATGCGAACTCGAGTTGTACAGTTCCCAGCGTCATGTATCTACGATACAGATGAAATTTCAAGCTCTGCATAGATACGCTATTCATATGAAAAATCAAGCTGTAGTCAATCACCCTATACATATGAAAAACCAAGCTGCAATCCATAACCCCATCGCACTGCCACTTGTGATCTGATCCGCCGTGTCCTGCCCCACTTTCTATTTCTATTACTATCAGATGATAAGAACAAAGTCCCCGATGACGAGGAAGCGGTGGATATTGGATTCAAAGACATGTTTATCATGGCGACCAAGAAAGACTGGTATCTTATGCTATTGGGAGCTATCACCTCAGGCGTAGCAGGTGTGTGCCTGTGCATGTACTGTCTATCTTCTGGCGTGCTGCCAACCAACTCAATATTCGTTGATTTGCAGTCAATATATACGTATCGATCGTAGTAGGACCCCAGGGCAGTGGATTTACGTTCATTTGATTTCATTGCTTTTGGCTTGTGCAGCGTCATATATCTTGGTGCATAAAGCATCTCGTTGAGTAAAATTTTATCGCACTAGATACGTGTTGTAAGCTGTCTTTCTTTAATATCCTAGCTCGACTATCATTCCTGCCTCTCTACATACACACAAACGTTGTATTGCTTAATTAATCAAGCTCAACTATCATCATTGACTCTCTATAGACACACACACATTGTATTGCTTAATTAATCAAGCTCAACTATCATTCCTGCATCTCTATATACACACAAACGTTGTATTGCTTAATTAATCAAGCTCGACTATCATTCCTGCCTCTCTACATACACACAAACGTTGTATTGCTTAATTAATCAAGCTCAACTATCATTCCTGCCCCTCTATATACACACAAACGTTGTATTGCTTAATTAATAAAACTCAACTATCATTCCTGTCTCTCTATATACACACAAACGTTGCATTCCTTCATTATCAAAGTTCAAACTACCTACCATAAACACACAGGTGTCGCCTTCCCCTTCTTTGGTCTGCTACTTGGAGACACCATGGACGGATTCTATCCCACATACCAACCCGATGTCGTCAAGGATGCGTCGCTGAACTTCTTCTACTTTGCCATCGTGCTCTTTCTCACCAGTTTCCTTGGTTATGCATGCTTCGCAGTTGCGGCGGCCAATCAGGTTGAGATACTCCGGGCAGAGGTAGGTATTTTCTGCCATAATGTTTTATTGACTCCTTTCGCTTCTGGTAAACGTATTCGCTTACGCGCTCACTTGCACTTTGAGATCGCCACCTCCGCCTGCGGTGTGTTCAGGTATGAAGGTTCTTCTCGGGCTAGCGTCATACATCTGAGGACAGTTGGAAGTCTATTTTCTCTTCACAAATTGTACATATATATATATATGTTTATATATATATATGTAAATATATGCATATATGTATATATATATATATAAGAGTTAGTATGTATGTGTGTGTGTGTGTATGTATACCATTACTTATCTATTTGGGTGCTTCTGCTAAACAGGCGCTGCGAGCGACACTCAAGCAGGAACTAGGATGGTATGATGTGCGAGAGCCCACACAGCTGTCGTCGCGTATTGCAGGAGATACCGTTTTGATACAGGGTGCCATCGGCCAGAAACTTTCCGAATTCATCAAGTATATCTGCCAGTTCTTTGGAGGTTTCATTCTGGGTTTCGTGAAGGGTAAATGGTTTGCTTGTATTCTTCTGTGTGTGATTAGAGGGTCAGATGTCTATGTCCTTTCTTCGGAGGTTTCATTCTGGGTTTCTTGAAGGGTAGGTGGTTTGCTTATATTCTTCTGTGTGTAATCAGAGGGTTAGATGTATATGCCCTTTCTTCGAAGGTTTCATTGTGGGTATCGTGAAGGGTAAATGTATTGCTTATATTCTTCTGTGTGTGTTACCTACTTACACGCCCGCCCACACACAGGCTGGAAGATGGCTCTGATGATGTGTGCCGGTCTCCCCGTGATGATCATTGCCTTCGGTGCCTTGGGCGTGGCTATTAAGATCATCACAGAGCAGCAGCAAACGGCGTACGCTAAGGCAGGCGGTGTGGCTGAGGAGACCTTCAGCTCAATGCGAACGGTCGCCAGTTTGTCGGCGGAAAAGACTCAGACGGAGCGCTACGAGGGCTTTGTTGCTGGTGCTGAGAAGGTGGGTGTGTACACAACACACGCGCATATGTTTCTGTGTGTGAGTGTGTATGTGCAAATTTATATGTAAATGTATATGTATACATGTATGTGTCTGTGTATTTATATATATACGTGTGTATTTGTATATGTATATGTTTTATGCCTACGTATATCCACTCCTGGTGTATTCATACTATGTCGTTTTACATCAGTTACCATCAGAGCATAACTTCTGCTAGCCTTGAGTCTGGGCTTTATCTTTATACTCCTCTTCCTGACCTATGTGTTCATTCGTGATGTATTTACCCTTAGTCAGGGCTTGTTCCTCGATACCTATCTTTTTTGCCTACGTATATTCACTCCTGGTGTATTCATACTATATCATTTTACATCAGTTGCCATCAGAGCATGACTTCTGCTAGCCTTGAGTCTGGGCTTTATCTCTATACCCCTCTTCCTGACCTGTGTGTTCATTCGTGATGTATTTACCCTTTGTGTATCTCAAATAGGTTGCCATCAAGGCCGGGCTTCTGCTGGCCCTGAGTCTGGGCTTTATCTTCATGATCATCTTCCTGACCTATGCCTTGGGTTGGTGGTGGGGCGGGTATCTGATCAGCAACGACGATCCCAACATCCAGTCCGTGGGCGATGTAACCAATGTGTTCTTCAGTTTCATGATGGGGACTATGGCTATTGCGCAGGTGTGGGGGTGGTTTGTAGTGGGGTGTATATCTTGTACATCAATTGAACTGTAGTAGTGTAGTGGATGTATTGTTTCAAATATGGGGCTGAGTGTGCTTCGGTTCATTTTCATGACGAGGGCTCTGGCTGTTGCTCGGGTGTGTGGTTGGCTAGTCCCTATAACTTATTTACTATGTCTGTACGCGGTGTAGATCTATAGAGAAGTGTGTAGGGTGAGAGGTGTAGTACCATGCAGGTATGGTTTATTCTGATAGTTGTATAAGGACAGGCAAGTGGGAGATGTGTTCCTGAGTCCCACTATGGGTGCTATGGCGATTGCCCAGGTGTGTAGCAGTGATGTGTATGTCGTACATTGCGAGTGTACACGTACTGTGGAGCAGTTAGTGGCTGGTGTGACCAGTGTGTCCTTCCGTTTCAGAATGGTACGGAGTGGTCCGATTTTGAGGGACTTTTGGGATATATATATATATATGTATGATCTATGTATGTATGTATGTGTATGTATGTATATGTATATACGTATATAGTGTATATATATATATATTGAGTATATATATATATGTGTGTGTGTATATGTATGTATATGTATGAATTTATGTATATGTATGTGTATGATCTATATATATATATATATATGTATGTATGTATGCATACGTATGTGTATGTGTATGTGTATGTGTATGTGTATGTGTATCTATATGCATATAGTTTTCGACTTCACTTTTTGACAATTGTTTCTCGATATGTATTCTCAGGTGGGTCCTAATTTCACATCCATCCTTGAAGGCCGTGGTGCTATGGAGTCTATCATGCGTATCCTCAAGCGAAACCCCCGAATTCCAGAGGTAGGTCAACGGTTACGCTCATACGTATGTATATATATATGTGTGTGTGTGCGTACGTATATGTATATGTATATATATATATATTGTTACAATATATATATACTTATAGATATATATATGTAGGTATAGGTATAGGTATCTACACACAAACATCCAAGTACACATTACACACATACACGTATATGCACATTATACACACGCACGCGTTTACACAGGCGCTCACAATCGCACCCGCACAAACAAACGGAGACGCAGACATAACCAGACTTCTAATACGGTTCACATAAAATCGCTCAACCACACATCATAAATCGGACATATATAACTGTATGAGCATACATATACACCTGTATGTTCTTGCATACATATATGTATGACGATACAAGGTACGTATTCTCACACTCTTCATGCGTGTGTCCATGCCATCATCAGGACGGTGGTGCCAAACCCGACAGCACAGCGGGAGTGATCGAGTTTAAAGACATCACATTCGTCTACCCATCTCGACCCGACCAAGTGATTCTCAAAAACTTCAACTTGAAGGTCAAGCCAGGCCAAACCGTCGCCTTAGTCGGTGCTTCGGGAAGTGGTAAGTGAGTGGTCCTTGGTAAGTATATATATATATATATAAGATATAGTATATATGTACAAATACATGTGTATATTTATTATCATGTGGGAGTGTATACATATGTATATATATATATATATATAGCAGCGTGAATTGCTTGCATGTAACGGTAACAGCGAAATCTATATCGAGACTCGCGCAGTTTGCTGTATCTATCAATGTCTGCGACATCCAATACTACTGATCATCTACAGCGAATGACGAGCACCTCACACATCAGTTAGCATAGGAAACCCAACTCGCGCAATACACCATATACAGCAAAGTCGGTGATGTACCAAACCCAAAAGAACCCCCTACCCAAACAGAAGCTAATACATAACAATCTTGCTACGTCCACTCCTCTTCCGCAATGGGTAGGTAAGAGTACCGCTATTGGCATGCTGCAGCGTTTCTATGAGCCCATTCAGGGGTCTGTTCTGCTGGATGGCCAGGACATTAAGGGTCTGGACACATACTGGCTGCGTGGTCAAATGGGTATGCTTATGTTTTAGTGGTGGTGTTTGAGGTTTGTGCATATGGTCTATGTCACTCGTCTATCTGTGGTGTTGGTGTGTGGTTTATGTTTGCAATGTCTATCTCTATCTCTCTCCTCATAGCATCTGCGTGTGTCGTGCGACACTTTATACCCACTATGGCATTGTGGTATATAAGGGTTTTGGGTTTTAGGGTTATTCATCAGCCGAAGGTTTCCATCACTTGTCTGTGTATGTGGTATTGTAGTGTTGTGTAACCAATCCACGACTCCCTTCCATCCGGCCAACTTGTAGAGTGGTTTGTCCGGATCTTCATTGCGGTCCCTTCTTTGTCCATGTGTCTCAGGACTTAAGGTCCAATATTCACGACTCAAGGTCCAATATTCAGGACTAAAGTTCCAATATTCAGGACTTAAGGTCCAATATTCTGGTTATGTAGTACAAACACACGCTTGTGTGAGTCATTCTCCGACCCGAGCTGATTCGTACCAAAGCTACAGATTGCCCATAGCTTACTGGAGTTATTCTCAAACACCCAACCCCATCCAACCCAGCCCAACCCTAAACCCAACCCAATCCAGCCCAGCCCGTTTATCTAATCCTGGGTGAATAACCTATATTTGTGTATATAGGACTGGTGGGACAGGAGCCCTCTCTCTTCCACGGCACCATCGCAGAGAACATTGCGTTCGGAAAGGGCGACATCTCAACTGTGTCTATGGACGACATCGTGCAAGCCGCCAAGGACGCTAATGCCTACAAGTGAGTGGTAGTGGGTTGTTCTATGTCGTTGGGGTCTTTCAGTGTCTATGTCTTTGGGATCTTTTATAGAAGTGGGACTGGCGCCAATGCCTACAAGTGAGTGGTAGTGAGTTGTTCTGTCTTTGGGGTCTTTCAGTGTCTATGTCTTTGGAGTGTTTTATTGTCCATGTCTTTGTGGTGTGTTATAAAAATAGGACTTAAGTCAGAGCGGCTTCACGTTTGTAGTTTGGATTTGGAAGTCCCCTTCCGTTGACGTTTAGCATAGGTATAGTATCTCGGTGTGATCTACAACAGTGTGTGTGTGCTACCACGTGGCATGCACTGCCCGTGTACTTCTATTGAATCGCCTCATATACTCCTCCATCCCGTTCACAGCTACATCATGCAGTTCCCAAACGGCTTCGACACACTGGTGGGTGAGAAAGGTGTGCAACTCTCAGGCGGTCAGAAACAGCGCATCGCCATTGCCCGTGCCATTATCCGTCGGCCACAGATTCTGTTGCTGGACGAAGCCACTAGTGCTCTGGATACGGAGAGTGAGAGAATTGTCCAGGCGGTATGATATATGTGTATGTATATGCCTATATATTTATATATATATGTGTGTGTGTGTGTTTGTCTGCATGTATGTGCATGAGAGTGTATAATTTAACAGCTGTGTCACGATTCGATAGCGCCGTAAGTGTCTGCTCATTGGCATAAGTACTCGTTTGTACATACACATGTCTACTGATACGAATGCGTATGTGGGTAGATGCTGCTGCATACGCAGCCCAAAGATTTGTGCTTTTAATGTGTAGCAAACAGTGCTCTTGAGATGGAAAGCGGTAGCAGTGCATATCGGATATCTATCTTTGATATTTTTAATTTAACATGACACTGACGATCGACACCTGACACTTGTTTTTTTTATACCTGACGCTTGACATGTTCATGTTTGTTTCTGAGATGCAATATTTGACCTGAATCAGTAAGCAACGGTAGTTGTTATAATATAAGGCAAGGGAATAGAACTAAATATGCTTGTATAGGTAGGTATGTACTCGGCGATATAAAATTGACAATACACACTTATGAATGCGAACCAGTGACCATGACCATACAGATATACACCTACATACCTCTTACCCCTTACATATATAAAAGTAGTACGTATATAAAAGTAGTACGTATTCGTTCTCAGCATTTGAGTATATATGTATATGTATATGTATATATATATATATATGTCTCTGTGTGTGTATATATATATGTATGTATGTATGTATATATACGTATGTATGTATGTATATATATATACGCCTAGATAAGCCATATGTGCTGATTGAAGTCCTGCCACCCACACGCAGGCGCTCGACGGTCTCATGGACGACAACAACCGCACGTGTCTGGTTGTGGCGCACCGACTGACAACTATTCGCAACGCTGATGTGATCGCGTGCTTCAAAGACGGAAAGTAAGTGTATTGCTCACACAGGGCAGGTGGTTTACTATACACTGCGCAAGTCGTGTCCGTGTTCTTATCCAAAAATGGAGAGTGAGTGTATATTCCGTAAATATACATTGCGCTGATTTTCTTCTTTGTTTTGAGGTGATAGAAAATGAGTTTATTGCCCACACAGTCAGCAGTACACTATTCGCTATCAAGCATATATGATAACTTTGACCATCCCAGCCGAGGAGCACACCATTCCAGTGTTTGCACGTGGTTTGTACACATGTAAGGGCAATCTCTCAGTAGTCACGTATCTACTTTGTTTGGATATATGTAGCTGTGCAGGTGCTGTTTTAAGTTCCCTGTATGCCTTGTGATGCGTGCGATTTACGTAGCTCATTATTGTACAAGCCTGTTTGTCTCGCCAGGTCTACCACAACTTGTATTTGGTTACCAACCGCCCAAACCGTTAACACACATTAACTGCGCACAAACCTCTCTTACAACCTCTCTTACAGAATCCACGAGCAAGGCACGCACGATGAGTTGATGAAGATTAAGGATGGAGTGTACTATGGTCTGATTGAGCTACAGATGGGAAAGGCCTATACAGACCAGTTGGCAGGTATGTGGCGATAGAAGTTCGGTACTTGACTATTGGTTAGTGGTGATGACTGGTTGTATTACTGATATGGTGTTGATTATATGTTGTTGTTTTTTTCATTGATGCATATGTGGCAGTTATTTGTCTGTGTTATCTTATTTTTTGGATGGTCTGGTGTTCTCTGAGGTTATGTGCGAATGTTTACAACGACATGCAGCCACACATTTGATAACCCCATCGATCTCAGAATCTGAGTTGAAAATACATATAGCACAACTAGACCTACGAGTACTCGGCGGACTGTGATGTCTTGGATCCAATGCGATAAGCATTACAACGTTTTCAACCATCGAGCGGCAGCACTAAATGGAACGCACTCGTTAGAGTCTCACCACACACCACTTATGACTATACTCAACCGGGTCGAACGGGCACATAAACCCCACCACCCTACACGGTTATTGAACTGTGTTGTATTAAATGCAATACGTTCCGTATGATAACGTATGCAACCATCGAGCGGCAGTACTGAACCCAACGCACACGTACCCCCCCACAGACGGAGACGACAGCGACTCGGACGAGGACAAAGAACCCGATCTGGACGAACCCGTCCCGGCTGGTTTTGATGAGAATATGGTGCCGAATGTACGCAAGGCGTCAGCGTTTGCCACAGATATTGCGCGAAAGATCTCGCAGATGGGGGGCAGTCGCACTAGTAGTGTGAAGAGCAGGCATAGTGTGCTACACACTAGTCAGTCGACCAAGAGTCGCGGAGGTATGTGCAGAGATGTATATGTTATATGTTGTGTTTATATATGTGTGTAAATATATATGTATATATATGTATATATATATATATATATAAATGTATATATATGTGTGTGTGTGTGTGTGTGTTCAGCTTACATATATATATATGTATATATATATATATACATACATATATATATATATATATATGCATATGCATATATACATGTGTGTTTTTGTGTTCTCGCTAGATTTTGACAACCACCACGAGATTGGTGTACTGTACAAACAGTGTATTCTTTTCTGTGATCTTCGTGTGGGGACACGAGCTTTCATGCACTCTGCTTGTTGCTTGCTCGAGTGTTAACGTATATGTAAGTCAACATGAGTACGCTCGTATACTATTTCATACCCTATGGGTGTACGCAACGACCAAACAAAACAGACATACATCTATCAAAAAGTCACCTACCATATCCCTCTATTTACACCGGCGATATAGTGACTACCACTCTTCCCACACTATCACACATGTGCCTACGGGCTGGTCCCCTGCTCTACTATCATCCGTCTGTCTACCATAAAGATGGTCACTAAAGATAGACGTACAGATGCGTTTAAGTCGATTGCGTACGCACGCATGTGTATCAGCCAAACTCACAATCCAACCGCTGCTGACTGACCTATATGACGATCCTTACATGCACAAGTGTATATACAACCCACATACGCACACACGCATCCGCAAGCATGTCTATATTCCATACAAACGGCCGTGGGGGGACCATCGTGCATACACGCTAACTTAATTAAAGCTTCAATGGTCATTAAAGTGTCAGTACAGACTCTTGAGGTTATTTATTGCACGTACCCGCTAACTTAATTGTGATGGCTGTTCGATGGGCATTAAAGAGGACTCTAATGTGGGGTTAACAGAGGAGGATCCCGAGGCTCAACCCGTCGACGAAGGCGCACAGGGCTGGGAGTTGACTCGCCGTATTTGGAGCCTCAATAAACCAGTGCGCATGTTCATGATACTGGGCATGTTTGCGGCTGCGGTATGTGCGCTCGACTGGATAGTGTCTTGTACTTTTGTATCTACTGTGTACTATGTATGTATATCATATTGTTATTTGTATATATATATATATTTATGTTTTTATGTATGTACGTATATATGTATGTGTGTGTGTGCGTGTGTGTGTATCTATGTATTTATACACAAGTATGGAGGTAAATGAATTCAGCAATCTTTCGAGTGTTTCTTATTCATTTTGACCTGATATGAATTTCGGTTCCAGATTGTTGTATTCTAGAAATGAAACTCGTAAACAACCATTTTATATATATGTATATGTATATATATAGATGAAGTATAAAGTTGCATGCGTTTTTTCGTCAAAATTCTGGGGTAGTATTTAAGAATCCAAATATTGTTTTTTCTTGGCGTACTTAAACAAGCACACTGATCAAGGGCGCATATCCTATCTATACTTATACGTCTGTTCACCTACATGAGTATGTGGTCGTGTATATCGAGGTCATATATAGGTACACGAGGTGTTGATTGCATGTATATATCTATCTCCTGAGCGAAAGTCTTCTCTGACGGGTTGCATAGATACTAAAACTCGCACAGTGGGTTCGAAGTGTTGCAATGTGTCGATCCACGTCCCTCTACCAGATACCCTCCTACTTTTAGTCCCGCCATCCCACACCTCTATACACTCTCTTGAATCACTTGTCTCTTTTAAATTTGGGGTGTTCCCTTATCGTCGCATCCTTTTTCTCATGTACACCCAACCCTAAACCCTAAAACCCTGAATGACCCGTACTACCCATACCACCCTGCAGCTGAATGGAGCCGTCTTCCCAGTCATGAGCGTCATGCTAACCAACATCATCAACGTACTGGGTACTGCCCCTAAGGAGACGCTCTACGACCAGATGAGTGCGGCCGCGTTAGACTTTGTCATTCTGGCTATAGTCGCGGGTGTGCTGATGTTCTTCCAGACGTACATCTTTTCGTATGCCGGTGAGAAGCTCGTCACGCGCCTGCGGGTCATGACGTTCTCCAATCTGATTCGTCAGGTGGGTTAAAATATTCGTTTCTAATTCGTCAGATGGGTTAAAATACTCGTGTCTGATTCGTCAGGTGGGTTAAAATACTCGTGTCTGATTCGTCCAGGTGGGTTAAAATACTCGTGTCTGATTCGTCCAGGTGTATCCAACCACTCGAGTGTGTGCTTTGTTGCGGTGTGTACTGCTTCAATTCGATTTCGAAAATAGGATCGTCGGTTGTGATAAATTTTTTGTTGCTGATTCGTTCAATGTGTGCCAATTCCTCGAGGTAGCTGGGGTGCGTGTTTGAGGTTCGGCACTTGTACGTGTGTGTGAGAGTTCGTGCGATGAGACTTAACTGATTGGATATTGTCGTATTATCAAACGATACTCGTCCTTTACTTGTCCCTGCATGTGGTCTATCCTATATCCCACATTGTCATATACCGCTTCTCGGGCCGCTTCCTTTATCCACTGATACCAACACGCAGCGATGTCGGGTTATATATATATATATGTGTGTGTGGGTGGGTGGGTGGGTGTGTATGTATATGTATGTATGTATATATGTATGTATATATATATATATATATATATATGCTCGTTCAACTTTGAAGAGGATACCGGATACGCTTCGACAACGGAAACAACATCAAAAGGCATTACCTATTTATATACTTCAAGCGTCGCACGTGCATCGTTCCATTCTTTGTTCGACTCTCTGATCGCATCGCCTTGACCTTACATTCATATCTCTACATTCAAATCATCACATAAACTAACTTTTCCCTCTCTCCACACACACACAAACAAACAAACACAGGATATCGCCTTTTTCGACGATGAGAGCAACAACACGGGTTCTCTAACAGCCCGTTTGGCCACCGACGCCACACTGGTCAAGGACGTGAGCGGACAAAACCAGGGGCGTATTGTGCAGAATATGTCTACACTCGTGACGGCTATGGTCATTGCCTTTGTGTTGGGTAGTTGGAAGGTGACGCTGGTGCTGTTGGCCCTGTTCCCGCTGTTGATCGGTGTCAGTACCTTGCAGGTGGGTGTGTGGGGATGTGGGGGGGTGTCAGTACCTTGCAGGTGGGTGGGTGAGCATGTGGGTGGGTGTCAGCACCTTTGCAGGTGGGTGTGTGGGGGGGTGTTAGTACCCTGTAGGTGGCTGTGTGGGGATGTGAGGGGTTGTAAGTACCCTGCAGGTGGCTGTGTGAGGATGGGCGGGGTGTCAGTACCTTGCAGGTGAGTGGGTGAGGATGTGGGGGGTGTCAGTACCTTGCAGGTGGGTGTGTGGGGGGGTGTCAGTACCTTGCAGGTGGGTGTGTGGGGGGGTGTCAGTACCTTGCAGGTGGGTGGGTGAGCATGTGGGTGGGTGTCAGCACCTTGCAGGTGGCTGTGTGAGGATGGGCGGGGTGTCAGTACCTTGCAGGTGGGTGGGTGAGGATGTGGGGGGGTGTCAGTACCTTGCAGGTGGGTGGGTGAGGATGTGGGTGGGTGTCAGTACCTTGCAGGTGGGTGGGTGAGGATGTGGGGGGGTGTCAGTATCCTGCAGGTGAGTGTGTGGGGATATGGGGGGGTGTCAGTATCCTGCAGGTGAGTGTGTGGGGATATGGGGGGGTGTCAGTATCCTGCAGGTGAGTGGGTGAGGATGGATGTGAGGTGGTGGTGTGTATAGAAGCTGTGTGTGCGTATGTGTACTGGAGCGATGTACGGTGTTAGTACCAGGGTTCTTGTCCGTTTCAGATAGGTGATATGTCTGATATTTGTGTGGTGTATTGTACTCGGGGGTGTAGTTGACGCTTGACGTAATAGGTAAGTCCTGGGTCGTATCGGCTCTCTGTGCTGGGTAGTTCGGTGGTCACCCTGGTGGTGCCGTACTGCTGGCTGTGTTCCCGCTCTTGCTAAGTGTCGAAGTGTTTGTATTATAGTAACTGTCAACTATACTTGTATTATAGTGACTGTCTTCTATGCTTGTATTATAGTAATTTTCTACTATACTTGTATTATAGTAATTACTACTATACTTGTATTATAGTAACTGTCTACTATACTTGTATTATAGTGACTGTCTACTATACTTGTATTATAGTGACTGTCTACTATACTTGTATTATAGTACCTGTCTACTATACTTGTATTATATTAACAGTCTACTATACTTGTATTATAGTACCTGTCTACTACCTTTGTATTATAGTATCTTTCTATTTGTATTAGTATCTTTATATTCACTGTTTACAGTCTAGCTTTGGCATTAGCAGACCTTCCTTGGTCTCACCCCATGCACTCTCATGCCTATGTAGTACTGGTTTCGTTCTCTTACTCACACACACACTGTAGTAGTTCCCACCGAGTTAAATCCCGATACAACACATTTTGTACTCAATATAACGGAACAGAATTATGCGGCTGGTGTCCGTCTCTAAATCATGATTGGTCCTAATTTATTCGTGTCTTATTATCGGAACATTCAGATCAAATTCATCCAAGCGGGTGCAAAAGACGCCAATGACTCGGTGGCTGCGTCAGGCAAACTCGCCACTGAGGCTGTGGGTAACATCAGGACTGTGAAGGCGTTTGGTTTGCAAAGGCCCATTGCCGCCAATTACCAGGTATCTATATTTAGATCGGGATGGAGAGTCCGTTCTGGCAAGCTTGAACGTCGTCGTCAAAATTATGTTATCACATATATTCATATAAGTCTATCTGTATATATACATATATATATGTATATACCTCATATATATATATATTTATATATGCGGTGTGTTTATACTTTAGTTTTTTAAATTTCATTCGAGTTGAGCGAGACAACATCTTTAGTGTTTGGAAAGAAAAAATGGGCTGCATAGCCGCTCTCTTATTATCAGTCGGTTCGACTGATTTATTACAATCTCAGCAGCACGCACGTACCTACACTCTATGGCCAGGCACCTTAGCACACTTATAAGCGGATGATGTAGGTATACAGAACGACCTTAGCAGTACTGTATTACCTGCTGCGAGGAGCAGGCAGTCTACGAGATACAAATGTAGTGAGCTCTATCTGCATTCCCTACAACCTACCGCCTATCACTACTGTAGTTCGCCAACGTTACTTACACCAACGTTATTCCACCAACGTTATTCCACCGCTGGCAGACGGCTCTGCAAACCAACACCAAAGAAACGGTGAAGAAGGGCATGATTGGTGGGTTCTCTGTGGGCATGACCCAGTTCATCTCGTTCGGTGGCTATGCGCTCGTATTCTGGTATGGTTTTAGGTTAGATATGTTACGTTATATATCGTATATACACAGTATGTATGGCACGTTGTTATACATATATAAATAATAATGGAATCAGACGTTTGAAGTGTCACAAGCTGCTGAGAGGCACATAATATTAACTAATTAAACAAACATAGTTGAACATTACATAGTATTAACTAATTGAACAAACATAGTTAAAAGTTACATAGTATTAACTAATTGAGCAAACATAGTTAAAAATTACATAGTATTAACTAATTGAACAAACATACTTAAAAATTACATAGTATTAACTAATTGAACAAACATAGTTAAAAATTACATATTACTAATTGAACAACCGTCACAGTGTACGAGCCTCCCTGCCAGTATTCCACACCATTGACGCCTAGCAATAAAAATGAACACACTCAATGTGTAGGTACGGAGGCACCTTAGTAGGTAAAGGTGAGATCACGTTCGACGAGTGCCTAAAGTCTCTGATGGCTATAATGTTCGCTGCCATGGGTTTGGCACAGACATCGTCGTTTATGACCGACAGCACAGCCGCAAACGATGCCGCGCGCAAGATCTTCATGGTGAGTAGCTGGAGAGTATTCATGATATTGCGTTGTGTACACGTGTACAGGTCAGTGTGTGTGTGTGTGTGTGTACATTATAGGGCAAGTGGTTTAGAAGCATGGCCGCTAAGATCGATGTGCAATCTCTCTCAGCGATTTGATCGGATGTGGTGTGTGTGGACAGATACCCTGTGGGTCAGCTAAAACTAAAAACCTTTTGAATTGATAGATAGATTTCCCCTTTTCTGAGAGTTTTGGATTGATAGATAGATTTTTCCCTTTTCTGAGAGTTTTGGATTGATAGATAGATTTTCCCCTTTTCTGCAGAGTTTTGGATTGATAGATAGATTTTCCCCTTTTCTGAGTTTTGGATTGATAGATAGATTTTCCCCTTTTCGCTTTCTGCTGAGTTTTGGATTGTTAGGTAGAAATGCTATTCTGCACATTACACATTATAAGTATCTATTGATGTATCTATAAACTATTATTATCACTGGGCCCTTTACAGATAAACACATACACACACTAGCTCACTCTTACACTCGCACAACAGATACACACACCCACACACACAACAGAGACACGCACCCACACACACTCACACACCCACACACTCACTCACATCTCCGATGCTCAGGTCGTCGACCGTGTGCCCGACATTGACATCTCGTCATTCGAAGGCGCACAGCCGAAAGCGACTCAGGGACACATTGAGGTGAAGAACGTCCACTTCAAATACCCCTCACGACCACTGCAACGTATTCTGAAGGGCTACAACTTGGACATTGGTGAGGGCCAGACTGTGGCACTCGTCGGTGAATCAGGTGAGCGTGGATGTGTGTGTGTGTGTTAGAGAGAGAGTGAGAGAGAGGTGCTGTGTGTCAAGTGGGGTGTGTGAATGTGCCTGTGCGTCTGTGTGTGCGTTTGATGCCGTCTGTAGATAGATACTACTAAATTTGCACAGAGACTATTTGTCTTCTATCATGCACCGTACCGTAGCGCACTGGTTCGGATGTCAATCTTTTCTCCTCATGGTATCCTTTGACATCCTACGACTCGGCATCCAAGCCACATAGGCTCGATTATCTGAAGTTATAGACGTATATATTCATCCTTGTCTCTACCCTTTCGACTTGCAGGCAGTGGTAAATCGACGATCATCTCTCTGGTGGAGCGCTTCTACGACCCCAACGCCGGACAGGTGTACCTGGATGGAGTGGATTTAACAGAACTCAACGTGAAGTATGTATAGCAAGCCACTTTGTCAGCGATAATAGTATAGTCGGTTTGGCTTGGGTTTGGGTTCGGGGTATTGTCGAACACCCACTGAAATAGCCAGATATTTACTTACTATCGATAGCCTTCTGTCGACTGCACCTCCCGCCAATCACTTGTGGGCAAACATACTCCCCACTGATTGGATGGGGAGATACCCTACCACCGCCGATAGTATTAAGGCTCAAACCTTGGAACTCACCGGATATTAACATTCACAATGTGCATCTCTCATGCTGTGTATGAGAGATGCACATTGTGTATCACGGCGTATGCGATAAATACGAGCTTTTCCTTGACATTATTCTCTGCTGATTGGTTGTTCACCCCACCTGTCATGTCCCTCACCCAGTTGGCTGCGTTCTCAAGTGGGGCTGGTGGGCCAAGAACCGGTGCTGTTTGGTGGCACAATCATGTCTAACATTGCTACTGGCAAGCCAGGCGCCACCTCTGAAGAGGTTGTAAATGCTGCCAAGTCCGCGAACGCACACAGTAAGTACCCGGTTTGTGTCGTTTGTTGTCACATTGTGAGTGGTCTTGATATGATTCGGCCTTTTTCTGTATCGCTTCTTGACACCGCATCTTAATAATAGTAAAATGATTTGGAATCACTCAGATACTGTTGCAGGCCAAATACAGGCCAATCTTTGACCAGTGCAGGCTTTGTCCACAAAGGCACTGCACACGCTCTCATTAGAACAAACCCCAAACCCTAAAGCAAAACATGCCAGTCTCGTTCTAAGTGAATCACCCACGCGCCGATACAAACACAACACCCCAATTAATCATACTATACTATACACTTCAGACTTTATCATGGACCAATTAATCATACTACACTATACACTTCAGACTTCATCATGGACTTCCCCGATGGGTACGAGACGTTAGTGGGTGACAGGGGTGCACAGTTGTCGGGTGGGCAGAAGCAGCGTGTGGCCATAGCTAGAGCCATCATTCAGAACCCACGGTATGTTCTCGCGCCTGCTATCCCGATACTATCAGCACAGGGCCGGCAAGTTCTTAATCTTCAAAGTTTAAGCACGACGAGTACAGGTTCAATTGACAGTGTTGGTTTATCAGCAGGTTTCTCTCGTAAAATGCATATACTGTATTTCTAGTCCGTATTTTTTTTGTTTCTTAACACACTTTTCACACAGAAACATATCTGCCAAGAGTTGTTGAATCTCATAACTGTGTACTTTTGTCTAGTATTCTACTGCTTGATGAGGCGACTTCGGCCCTGGACGCGGAGAGTGAACGCGTTGTACAGGATGCGCTGGACAAGTTGTTGGCAGCTCAGAGACGAACCACAATCATTGTTGCTCACCGCTTGACCACTATTAAGAACGCCGATAAGATAGCTGTAATCAAGAGTATGTCATCGTTTGATATAAGAGTTGGGTGTATGAAGGTGTTATCCCGTGTGTGCGTAAAAATGACGCAGCTATGATTTTTTGGGGGGAGGTTGGGAGTTTAAAAAAGGCTTCGGGACAGTTGCAGGCTAGTCACGGTGTGCAAAACATTTTATGCTTGTGTGTCCGAATACACCTTGGCCAGCTTCCAACTTGGATGAATATATGATACTCGTGCCATTCGTTTGATTTTTTTGTTTTCAGATCTGTGTGATGGTGAAGCGCGTGTCTGTATGTTTGTGGTGTGTTTCTGATTTTAATTGCCCCTGGTTTCTGATTTCGCGTGAATACTGCCCGATCTCATGCTGATTCACAGCTGTACTCAAAACGCATCATGCCTTGCATGTTGAACAGTGTTATGCTTTGCCAGATAATATAAAAAGCACGTGGAAAGGTGCTATTACACCCACAGTGTACATTTCCCAATTATGTTTGACAATACATCTCACGTTCGTTCATTCCCTTATCCCCACTCCAGATGGTGTTATCGTCGAGCAAGGCAAATTTGACGAGTTGGTAGCAATGGGTGGCGAATTTGCGAAACTTAATGCAGTACAGCCTGTATAATTTAAAATCGGGAATTCATATTTTTTTAAGTGTTAATAAAATACATAATTCGTAGATCTGCTTCAGAGGTCTATACTGAGATATTCTTTACTATTAATGTCGTACCTCTTGGTATGGGCTAATACGCCTCAGTCTGCTCGTGTCATAGCGACCCATACATAAACGACAACTAAATTTCTATATCAGGGTTTCGAAGATTTTTGTCTATCAAGTTGTTTGTCAATGTGAAGATACCATTCCTTTCTGGCGTTTGATCATCGAATCCTCCCAGAATATTTTAGGCTTCCTGCCACTCTAAATAACAATAAAAGCGTATGAATCGATTTCTATTCTAAAAGCTCAATCAGGAGGGGAGTTATATGAACAATATGGAAATCTACGATGGATGATTTATTATTATTATATGACGAACATTATATGAAAATTCAGGGCAAGGCCCGAGTAAAACTTGGTGATTAGTCCAATAACGAGGTAATTTGAGCGAGAACCGTGGTATGTTATTGACAGATAAAGAATACCTGCGTGCCAAATCATCGATCAGTCAGAATACCTGCGTGCCAAATCATCGATCAGTCAGAATACCTGCATGGTGTAAGAGAATATGTGAGATCTAGGATATACAAGCATACTCTTGATAGGTGGCATAACTTCCAGGTATTATACTTCATATTACTGAACAGTACTAACAGTAACTGAACATAAGGTAAACGCTGTATTTAAACAATAGACCTTCATTGCGATACGGATTGCAATGGGATGCGTTTACACAGGTACTCTACTTGCCAAAAATCAGTACATAGTTATATTTCAGTTTTGACACTGTCGGATAAGAAGAGCAAAACTATAGACAAAAGAAACGGCAACAGAAAAGATGAAACATTTCAAAATTGGATCCAAGATTCTCTGTTAGATTGAAAGCAAGCGATCACTCGCGTGCAGGATTAAATTATATGCAACGGAAATTTGAATCAGCAGGCTACATATCGTATCAAATTATCGGAGTGGGTGACTTTATTAAAACGTCAATCAGATCCAAAATATCCCGCAATGACACGATAAAACCATACACCATAGACAAGACTTTACGACAGAATAAGAATGCCAAATGCATGATGAACATCGATGAAACAATACGTCGGCCGAAAGTGGATCAAGTGTCTGAGCGCGGACTATTGCCGCAGAGATGAAACTTCGTAGAAATAAAACAATCTGTACCTAAAATATCAGAAGCACGAGAAAATAACAGACGTATCAATCAATTGGAAAGAAACAGTAAACCTAGCACAAATCAATCATAGCTTCAAGTTTATAAGGATCCACACAAATAGTGTTGTAGTGCTCCTTCGTGAAGTGAATTCCATAGTAACAGTTGTTATAGTCAAATACAGTATAATTCAGAACAAAATAAGAATCAGCGTGGTTTACTGTTTGTTTGAGAGTAATATATTTATTGATTAATAAGGCATAGAAAAGTGACGACGCCTAGCACGTATAATGAATCACTATTAATTGGATAGTTAATTGAAAACGATCCTAATATCGTCATTTTAATTTTAATCCATCGTATCTCTGTAAAAGAATTAATAAATTTTTACAAGTATGTTTAAACTGGACTGTAAACAACTGACCTCTTGGGTCATTGTTCCACTCTTTATTAAGCCATTTTCCTACTTCTATGCACTATAGCTGCATATAGCTATAGAGCCTTAATGTTCAGTTAATTTGATTTGAAGCTAAAATTTGTCTAAAAAGAAAATGAACTTTAAACCCTATTGGCTTTAAAATCTCAAGAATATCTCGTTTTTCGCCATTTTAGCGAATGCTTTTAACCTCAAGGACGTCTTGCTTAAATCAAGCTAACAGTCCTCTAGTGTGTGACTGTGGGTAAACAGTTGGCACGAGGAAAATTAATATCCCTAACGTAATTTCGTTATTTAGAATAATTTATCTCATTTGCTAGTGAGGGAAACCGAAATGATCAATGGATTTCCCGGTAACCCAGGTTGATGACTATAAGAAAATACTGCAGCCCCTTGGTGTCAAGTGTCATGACTTGACAGTAAGTGCTCTTGACGTGCAAGACGGTCCCATATGACCGACCTGTACATATATCTTAGGACTGACTTGCCATAAATATATGAGGTTTTGGCAAATGTAACTTTGCTTTTACCGCCTTATCATATACTGACAAGACATTGATTTTTTTTGTTCATATTTATTGCAATAGAGAGTGAATTGAAAATCTACTACGTTCTTGGACATCTCGAGCAGCAATTCATGGTAGCATACAATACACATTAAAGTTAGTTGAGATAGCTAAAGATTTGGAGGCATGGAGCGGCAACTTGTTCCATACTAAGTGTTATGGACGTTTGCCTAATCACACTACTGGCTTAGTAGCGATGCGATGGGACAAAGGATCAATAGCGTTGATTATTTCAATTAATATAGGGTAGAGTGTGTGCCACTTTGTAGTAAAACTAAGAAGGAGGCAGCTAGGGACCATAGCAACAAAGAACAGTGTGTGCGATCTAGAAGTAGCCGGTCCACCCTGGAAAGGCAGTGGAAGGATGCGGTCATGGAGGATTGCTAGGAGTATAGCATTAGGATGTTGTAGTTGCGGGGGTTTTACAGCAAGTCCAATAGCAATAAATAGGAGTCTTTGACAGAGTCTCGCCATAGCCAGGATTCTACCATTAGGGATCCAGGCAGAGCCAAGTCGGTGCATTGTGTGGGAGTTTGTTGGGATAATTGTGGGATGGGTATGAGGCTGAGAGTGAAATACCTTTGTGATATGAAGGTATTCTAGTATAGGACGTATGAATATGGGTAATGTAATATGTTTTTTTTGCTGCTATAGGGCTGGGTAGGGGTTGGTTTCGCGGTATGAAGAAGTATTTAAGGTGAGAGTGGTTTACTGCCAAATGTATCCACTTGTCTTTGTCAGCTAACCACGAAATTATGGTGTCTGTACCATGATGGGTGGGACCCAGCAGTATTTGAAGGAAGTCTTTTAAGCGATTGGAGTGTGATGTCGTGGCGGTGATATCAGTGTGTTGCGGCCACCGAAGACCACCAAGAGTTCCGGTCACATTGGTAGACATCATGAACCAGAAAGTGTTAAAGCACCATAGTAGTTTGACAAGAACAACTTGGGCTTGGTGCGACGTGAAGACGTTATCCACATAGTTCTTAGTATCCCTATCGTGCAGTAGCATTTGTGTGCTCGTGCTGTACGGTTAGGTGACAGTATTGGCCTGGAATCTGTTGCGATTTTGTTCTCAACATTTGCTGGCTTTGACAGCCATTTGGATATACGTTCTGTTGGTAGGGCCATGAAAGGCGAGGCACGATAGCCGAGCGTACGATGCCATATGTAGCCTAATATTTGGGTGGAGAAATACCGATTTGAGGGGATGGTCTGGGGCCGAAGAGCGGTACAAAAGGCCCCAAGTCGTCCCACTGAGATATCGCGATAGTTTTTTAGGGTTTAGCAAAAAAAACCCCCTAAAACAAAACGAAGTAGGGTTTTACACTTAGAGAGGGTTTGTTGGCTGGTGGAAGATTTTTGCAGTTAAAAATGGTAGCTGCGCACTTTAGGATCACATCATTATGATAAATATAGATGTCAAACTGGTTAGATTGTGGAAGTCTGAGCTCCACGGGGTGGCAGTTCGATGATACTCAATCTCAAAACGATCTTGGATTACATGAATGTCTTATATAGCAGTGGTTTGGTACATGGGTGTAGTTGGGGGCCAGCGTGGAATCCAAAAGAGCAGGCAATTTGTGCTGCTTTGCTGAGTTTGCTAGTTAGAGCTTCCGTAGAATTCCATGAGTGTGGAATGGAATTTCTTGTGGAAGATTTTTGCAGTTAAAAATGGTAGCTGCGCACTTTAGGATCACATCATTATGGTAAGTATAGATGTCAAACTGGTTAGATTGTGGAAGTCTGAGCTCCACGGGGTGGCAGTTCGATGATACTCAATCTCAAAACGATCTTGGATTACATAAATGTCTTATATAGCAGTGGTTTGGTACATGGGTGTAGTTGGGGGCCAGCGTGGAATCCAAAAGAGCAGCCAATTTGTGCTGCTTTGCTGAGTTTGCTATTTAGAGCTTCCGTAGAATTCCATGAGTGTGGCATGGAATTTCTTTATATTTGTATGTGACTACTATCGGGATAGGTCTAATAGCAAAATCAGAGGGACGTCCATCTTGATATCCGGGAATAAAGCCACACTTTAATTCAGTCATCTGCCCAACTTTGACAGCAATTTAGCAGAATTTAGAGTGTGCTTGTGTCATGGTGATACAGAAATATATCGTCGGCAAGGAGAAGAGAAGCATCTTCACAGAACTTCTCAAGTTGCCAAGCCAGTGGGTCAATGTAGACATTGAAAAGTAGGAGCATAATTGGTGATCCTAGTGGAAGACCTCTACGGCGGGAGAACGTCGCGCATAACTTGCTTTGGTATAAAACCCTGGCGCTCTGATTCTCCAGAAGATTTGCGCACATAACGGTGATTAGGATAGGGACGCCTCTGAGCCGTAGGAGATGTAACAATCGCTTGTAATTAACTCTATCGTAAGCATGTTTAAAGTCCAGAACAACAAGATGGTTGCGCTTTGACGAGCCTCGGTTTCGGATATGGTAGGATATACGGTCATGAAGTGTGAGTGCATGTCATGTGGCAGATTATTTAAGTATGTAGCCGGCTTGGGATCTACAAAATTTGAAGGCTGGGTGAGTGTGAAAGGTTGGAAAATTGTTATTTCAAAAATCCATCTGAAGATCTGTGTGAGCGAGATCGGCCTGAACTCTGCAGCAACTGGAGGCTTAGGTACTTTAAGGATGGGAATTGTGAGGGGGATTTTTCCAGGTCATAGGATAGCTCTCTTGCTGAATTATTTCTTGCGGAATTATTGGACGGAAGTGTTGGCAAAGCATGTGAATAAATGGAGAAGTGAGTTGTTAGCGTGCTGTGTGGGGGGCTAATAGTAAAGTGTAGTGTATCTAAAGTATGGTGCATTCGAATGAATTTATTTATGATCTCACCCTCAGTTATATACTGATGGTGTTTATACTAGTGTTCAACCACTTGGGTAGGCCAGGGTAAAATCTCATATGATCAGTACGAGAAACCTTATGCAGAACACTTTAGCACTCGGATATATTTTCTAGAAATAAATATATCATATTCTCTGTTACTACACTCAGTCTCGGACCTCGGCTCTCGGCTAGCCGGTGGCCCGTATTCTATAAATAAAATAATCTGAGAAGAAGTCTCAAATTACTCTTACGTTCTCTCGGGCTGACCCACTTATACTTATATTAATTTGAGAACAAGTACCAAATTATTCTCGGGCTGACGACGTAAAACGTTATTAACGTATATAGAAATACGTCTACTATTGTAGTCTCTCAGGCGATATTATTTTTACGCCAGCGGAGGGTTTTGGTGGCAACCTCCGAGACGATCCAGGCATCCGATATATATAATTTCTTTGGGAATTGACTGTTACGTGATCGAACAACAACAAATTCATTAATGTAGCAGAGCAAGGCTAGAAATTGTAATTTTACGTGTTTGTGGAACTGATAAACTGATAATCAAAAAGCTGCTGGACATGTTTTGAAAGAAACGAGTTATTATAGTTTTGGATAAATTCAGTGCATTTGGTGAGGTGTCTATCAAAGCTCCCTGTAAGATTGTATGTAAATTATGTATCGAGCTGTATGTGGAACAACTGTATCTGCTTTGCTTATTGCTGATTACGGACTTACATGAGAAGTTGCGTGCACGAATGCTTGTGAACATCAACTCCTAAAGAGGATACTTTAGTATATATGTGTTGTCGATTCTGAAAATGTGCTAAACGAGAAACGGCACCAGCTTGCTAATGCGTTGCTCCATCTCGATATTTGATGGTCATAAGGTGTTCTTGTAAATCTAGATGTATGGCAGACTGCAGATATTAAATCTGATTTCACAGCAAGCAACCTACTCAGATTTAAATAATAAAAACATCAAAGTTAGCTCACTCCCGAGAGCTGATTAAGTTGTTGAGGAAATCCAGACTATTCATCAGAAGCACAAGCGTTTCGTGTAAAGTCGACGCATGTTAGTGGAGATGCGTATTAGCACAAAGTGCAACCATACAAGGTAGTTCCTGAATTGTTATTAGAATTTTTTTTTGGACTATGGGTTTTCCCTGTCCGTTGCTATGGAACATTTTGATGAATCTGTGATTGCTCACATCGAAAGCATATGATGTGGGTCGATGCAGTGGGCATAGCAACCGTAGGGACTAAAGTAGGCCTATATGTTACCTTCCGCAAGACAGTTGTCATACCTATGTGCGCATCACCACACTAAGACGTATCTCTGTTGATTTGATAGCGCGCTGGACGCACATGATCTTTGTCACGCCATTGTTAACCACCTCTCCGTCTTTCTTTCCTCGGTAACAGCTATGGAGTATGTAAACTTTGGTCCGTGTATTGAGCATGTATCTTTTGTTTTTGAAATAACATAAGATAGTGATCAGTTGTAGATGGTACAGTTTCTGCCACTATGCCTTTTGCTGTAGGTATCTGGTTCTCTAAGATGTTGTAGTAATAGCCAGACCCCTGTTTGCACGTCCGCCTATCCGGCAGCTACACTCAAGGGACGTTAATGTTTCATCCACTCTATTATAAATACAGATCCATGATAAAGTACAGCATGCTGCAACTTATTGTGGTATTCGATACGTTGCTCAGGTGTTATACGGAGACGAAGGTAGTTAGTTAACAATAAGAATGCCACTGGTGTCACTGTACCTTTGTGACCCACAAAGAATGCCTTAAATGCGACATTCTTGCTCACATATCTATGATTTTGTATCATGCGAATTCCATCTTAAAACACAACTATTGCTTTGATTGCAAATATCACACTGTTCTATGCTGGTTTGTCCCAAAGAGCTGTGCAATTGTCTGGACCGTAGAGGTCAGCCGATTACCAAGGTTGTGTGCTTGTATACCCTTGGGCATCATACTTTTGACACAATGTTTCTCTTCTTCTTTGTTTGATAATTTGGCTGGCTGTGAAGGTGAAATTAATGGTTTTACCTTCGTCTTGAGATGAAGTAAGTGCACCGGGAAGTAATCATCTAGTTGTTTGGATATTCAATATCGCGCAGCATACGTATAGGATCGAATAATCGATCGGCTGCGGATATATTGTAAAACTCGTCATTTGAATTACAATGTGATAGCTGTTACCTTAGTTAACTTTAAACAAATGATCGATATTCTCCTTCCTAAAAGAAATACTATAGAAATCGATGGATTTCATGAGAAGTACGCCGACAGAAGCAAGTCACGAATCCCTGTCCCTGAAGTATAAAATCGAATATCCTTTTATATGTCAAATGAAGATTCATCCAGTTCATATAAGGTAGGTTCCTTACGTCGCGTATGTATTCTTGTGAGTATCAGTATGTAGTAAAGTGATCGATTCCTTGCATCGACTATCTGGATTTGCATCACTATTCTTTGAGGAGTTATTGAAGTGATGATAACATGCCATTATGCTGTAGGTAACGAAGTTTTTTATTGGTTCTCGGACACTATCGTGCAGGTATATTGTCAATCAATGCGGTTGAATTCCATTCTTTTGCATAGTAGATTAGGGTAATGTTCATTACCAGAACATTGTTTTCAATTTCAAAAAGTAAATAAAAAAATTGCAATCTATTAGGAACAAATCAATTTTGAAAACCGGCTATGAAATTTGCGCTTTTATTATTGTGACTTGATCAACTTGCACCTGCACCTTCATAAGATGGGCACCTTGTCGCCGGGCTTTTGGCCACGACATCTGGCAGGGTCCCTCCTGGAATCAAAGAATAAACATCCATCTGTTGTAAGATTCGGTCTAATAAAAGCGATACTAATGCCTTAGAATAAATAAACGCGTAGGCAATTCTAAGTATCGTGTAAATATCAAAGTAAATAAACGAAATGAGACTTTTAGTAAAGTTAGGTATGCCTCGTGAAAACAGAAATGCTCTGAGGGATTGTGAAGCTGAGACATTGCCTATATATAATCCTCTCAGTACTGTTTCCGCCGAAGGGATTTTATTTAGTGTTTCGTTGTCGCTCTATTAGAAACTATGGTATGTTTCACGGGGGCGAATCCGAGAGACTCATAAATATCCTATCTTTAGAAGAAGAAGAAAAGAAGAAGAAAAATACTCTTGATGCCCTTAGTTATTGTCTTAACCAATAACTTGCCACTATCAAGAATTACCGACTTAGCCTTCATCAGACTGGCACATCTGGTTGGCTGATCGGAGGATCAACTAGGTAACGTTAATAGTCCCTAGAAACCTATATTCGGTTGAGCCATCTCGCTACCGAAATATTCAGATATAAATAAAATTGGAAAGTAAATAAAGTTCTATTAATAGAACTAGGCCAACTCTTTATGTTTGGTATTTTACTTAGGCCTTTTAATGGCCTCGTCCAAATATCTGATATGTAAAATGGAAAAGGTATTAATTATTAAAACCATTAAAAACCATTTTAGGAAACTTAAGTTCCTCGTACTATTAAGAGTACATTTAGGAAACTTAAGTTCCTCGTACTATTAAAAGTACGTTTATAATTTACATACTGCTTAAGAGTACGTTTATAACATAGAGTCTAATGTGGAGGCCCGGCTTATTCACAGCCCTCACCCAGCTTTGAAACTCATGGGAAGCAAGTTGCTCACTCAAGCTGATTATGGGTCAAAAAGCGTGTACGATAGTATGTATAACCTCCCATATCCGTTCTCCATTTTTTTTGGCTTCAAATTCAGAACGATCAAGAGGGGCATTAGAGTCATGTCTTCTTGCGAGTATAATATCGGTAGTCGGAATACGACTTGTGCCTATATTAAGCGCACTAGAACCATCGGGGTTATTTACCTCGTACGTTCCACTTTTAGTGTCTGCTACAGAGATTATATATGGACCTATCCATTTAGATGTCAATACAGTAGCATCGGAATTACGTTGACGGATGTTAACTCTGTCACCAACCTGATACTCTGCTATCTTTTTGGTAGTGTTCCAATGCTTTTGCTTTTTAAATAAGGCTATATTGCGTATTTCTCGCAAGCAAGGATATGCAACGTTATAAATACGTTGGACCTTCTCTAACCATGGTAACTCATGGTGTTCAGGTTCGTCCTTGTTAAAGGGTATTTGTAGCTCACTATATCTGCCACGAAAATAGTGAGCGGGTTTTGTTCCTGTAACCGGATCAGCACACTCGTTCATCTGTGTTTGTACCCACTTAAGGTGGTACGGCCAATCATCTGCATCATCCGTTAATGCAGTACGCAAGAAGAACTTAAGTCGTCTATGGCGCGCTTCATTCGCGCCTTGCGTTTGCGGCTTTTATGGCACACCTCTCTTATGGCATATGCCTGATACGAGTACTAGCGATTCCATTACGTCATCGCAGAACTCACTACCGTTATCAGTGCACATAATACCTGGCCACCCGTGGTCAGCAAAGACTTGGCAACATAATTCTGCCACGGTCTGCGTATTCTTATCCTTTAATGGATAGAGCAAGTTAAACCGTGACGCCACATCAAAGAAGTGGCATATGTAACGGTCGCCTGTGTGCTCGGACGTGGGCAGGTCAATCAGATCAATGATGACCCTGCGCCATGCAACATCTTCAGTCACACTCTTAAGCGGTGCGAACCCATAGCGCTTGATCTGATTGAGATCACAGTCTGTACATGACTGATATACTCTGTCAACTAAAGTTGCCAGTTTAGGGTGCGCGATCCCATGTCGCTTAGCATCTTTAAGTGCGTCTACTACGTTCTGGTGCTTCAGCTTATAATTTTGCGTCAGCAAAGCAATAATGTTTTTATCATTCTGCTCCTCCAGAATAAAGGTAGGGTGTTGAGAATCCACTTGCGTGGTCTCTAAGTCTGTAGTGTTTTCAGACTCCTGTCCTGCTTTTACATGAGCGTCATAAATGCGCTCATGTGCGTTAGATACACCTGACTTATTAAATAGTCGCATTATATGTGTGTACGCTTCAGGATTGTCTTTCATTAATCCCTTTAAAAATAAGGTTTGAAAGACCGCGGGCTTGGACTTTATGTTATTAAACAGAGTCCTAGCTAGAGACTGACGCTTCTTAACAGTGTCATTAGTAGATTGTATTTCTTGTGCACAGACGTTAAATGCTGTGTTGCCTTTGAACTGCTTAACGTTCAATTGGGTAGAGAGTGGAATCTCTGATTCTTTGATCTTGTTAAGGAAGGTCTCAGAAGGGGCCCATTTGGTTGTTCCAATGGGACCTATACGACATAATAGTATGTCTCCGGGGCGTCTTCTGGACGGCTCGGGTACCCTGATATAGGAAAGTATCTACTTTCCTATCGAAATATATTGGCTCGCATTGTATATGCATATCAATTTATTGAGCCATGGATCCTTACTCCGTAATGGGCAACACAACGTGATGGTAGCTTTATGTATATGAACATAATTTAATAGCTGGGTAATTAACTGCCAAGGTGGATTAGCCCACGCATTAAGTTTGGAGAGGTCTATTTCAAAGGCGTCTCCCAAAGGATGATTTAAAGTCCTGTAATTCGATAGTTGTGCATTATGATGTGCAGCAAACATATCTATGGTATGTGGCCCAAATATCTTTTGAGCCAGTTCAAACCACCTGGGATTACACTTCCAGTCAGTGGCTAGTAACTCACGTACGGATTTATTAAAGTCCGGTACGAAGCGTGATAACATATCCAGTAAATGGTTATGTATTCCTGGCAGATGTTTTATATCAAAATGAAACTTTGATATTGTATCATGCCAGCGACTCAGTAATTGTGAGTCGGGTTTCATCTCTTTCATATATTGAAGAGATCTCTGATGACACATCAGCGTAAATGCTGTTCCGTATAAGTAATCTCGGAAGTGTGTTAGAGCTGCCACTATGGCTAATAGCTATTGTTTAACAGTTGGATAATTCAACTGTGAAGCATTCATTGCTCGACTAAAGAATTGTATATATCTAGGTTTGTCATCTATAACCTGATATAATACTCCTCCTAAGGCTAAGTCGGAGGCGTCCGTTGCTATTTCAAACGGCACGCCATCGACTGGTCCTTGTACAACTGGGGCTTGTTGGACTGCGTGTTTGAGCGCTTTAAATGCGTCATCACACTCTTTAGTCCACAAGTCTCCTAGTTTGCCTTTATGACATCTTAAGTGTCCAAAAGGTTTAAGGTAGTCAGCTAAGTGTGGTACTCCATCTGAAAAGAAGTTTACAAACCCACATATGCTGTTAACATCTCTTCCTGTAGTTGGTGTTCGCCAATCTAACAGGTGTGCTACCTTACCGGGGTCGATTTTAATACCTTCCCCAGATATATGGTAGCCTAAGAGCTGTATTTCGCTCATTGCAAAGTGGCATTTCTTCTCGTTAATCTTGAAGTGTTGCTCGTTGAGTCTCTTAAGGACTCGTCTGACTAATGCGGCGTGTTCGCCCTTAGTCTTAGAAAAGATGACTATGTCATCTATATAGACTTGCACGTTAGGCATGTCTGCAAAAAATTCTTCCACTACTTGTTAGAAGAATGCTGGTAAAGAGTGTAACCCGAAATGTGCACCTCTGAACCGGTATTGTTTACCTTTCCACGTAAAGCTAAATTATTTACGGTGTGGTTCGTATACCTGCATTTGATGGTATCCTTGTGTAAGGTCTATAGTTGTAAATACTGCAGCACCTTCCATCCTTCGCAGTAGCTCGTTAATACGAGGTAAGTGAAAGCTATGAGTCGGTAATAATTTGTTTATTGGACTCATATCTAAACATACTCTGACTTTCTTAAACGATCCGTCAGAGTTATGTCGGTCTACGGCTAGCAGTCCCAAGTTAACTGGCGTTTGTTGATAGTTAATTTCTATCACACCATCTGCTAGCCATTTCTCAACTTGTTCTTTTACCACAGCCTCGTGTCTCCAGGATACATAGATCCTTGAGGGACACTTTAACTGTGTAAAGTCCACCTTGGTTAAGTCAAGGCTGACATATCCGTCGTTAAAGCGGAATTTGGCCCAAACTGTGATCTTTCTCTTCTTATTAACTAGAATCAGATCCATGATTTTTTTTCTCGCAAAGTCAGGTATTAATGCCTTGACTGTGTCGGACGGGGGCTTATATGGATTCAGACAGTTATCGTCTGATTGACCCTTTAATGGATCTATGTTAGTTGGTAGATCAGTTACGGTTATACCTAAGTGAGTAAATCACTCATTCCAACTATAATGTCGTACTTCTGTGACATCTTAACTATCACAGCTTGGGTAGTGATATTCCTATCATTGGCCAGGGATATTTTAACATCTGTGGCCATGGTATCACTTTTAGCAGTTTTATCATCAGCTAACATGAGGTGAGTTGTTTGTGTTCTCCCTTCGATATCTTTCATTAATGCAAAGCGATCGGATATACATGATATTTCTGAACCAGGATCAATCAACGCAAGGATTTTATTTCCATTGCAATATACAGGGATTATTACACGCTCATCTAAAGAGTCGTTGTATTGTCTGTGTAATGATTGTACCTGGTAGTACCTTCACTCCAACTTAATGTTGGGCTTTCTGTCACAAGACTTAGTGTGATAGCCATTGGTCTTCTCACACTTGTCACACTTAGTAAGAAAGTGTGTACAAGTGGATGCATGTATGCCATTCCAATAACCGTTAGGGGTTAATTGTGCGTCGGAACATTTCTTGATCTCCTTAAATGGAGGTTTCATGTTCTTCGCTCCCGCGCGTGCCCGTTTATTGGGTCGCGTGGATAGAGTGGAGTCGCGAGCACGTGTATGTTGGGGTCTCTCGTTTGAGGTCTGCCTGGATACGTACCCGTAATCGGTGTGTTCTCGCGGCTTCTTAACAGCCGCTTTTCCCTTTGATGTTACTCGATGTGCGGGGAAAAGGGTGGATACAGTATCATAAAGCTGTTCCCACGTAAGTCGGGATAGATTTGTTTCATATCCCTTGTCTCGGGCCTCAGTCGCGTGTTTACGTCACAACTCGGTGTACAGGCTCTCACGGTCGTTGTTCCCTATGTTCTTACAGAACTCGTGCATAACCAGGAACTCGTACCATCGCTGTGCCTTGTCCTTTGGTATATCTGGACGTTTCAGGTCAGCATCTAGCTTCAGAATATAACTCTGAATGGGCGTGTTCTGAGCTGGTTCAGTTAAAATTGAACTCAGTCCAGGGCTACGCATGTCCTTACTTAACAAGGATGTAACCAACCAACACACAGCTAGCCAGTCACGACAAGTGTCCAGCTCATGCTGGTGTCGCTGCAGGATCAAATAACTTGTACCTGTAGGGTCAAATGTCTGCATTAAAGCAGAGATCCATTGCTGGGGAGCGATATCATTCGTCTCTCGTGCGTCTGGATAACATACCCAGTCTTAACTGGTTTCCGACGATTGTCATCCCAATTGGGTAAAAGTGCTGGAGTATTTCTACCTGCCTCTGGGTCTATAATACCCTCGAGGACGGGTGACTCACGGCCGGGTGTCAGAACAGGCGAGTAATTAGCCTGAACTTCTGACGGTAGTGCCTCGTACGGTATAGATACGCTGAGCACATCTGGTTCATATGCCTCAGGCGTAGCGCTTGAGTCTTTACGTTCTTCGGGCGTAATTGCCTGTCGACGTTCTATCCACTTCTGTAGGGCTTCAGTAATGCCCGGGGAAACATGCTCGCGTAAGTACTGTGTATGTTTTCCTGATCTATATAATTGATCTACATGTTCGACAGTCAAGTCTTTCATAATGGTAGCTAACTGATTCTTAAGATCGGCGTTTTCAGTAATTAACTTACTTATGCGCGTTGGCTTAGTAGTTTCGGACGTAAATTTGGGTTTGCCACTTGAGCTTGCCTCCTCTTCTGGTTCTAAAATAGGTTCCTTCTGAGATTTGTCCTTGTCCCCTATAATTGGGGACGCCCTCATAATTGGGGACTTTCCTTTCTGAGTTTCGTCAGAAGAATGGGTTGGGGCGTCTTGAGTCGTGTCCCTTGTCTCACTTCTTGGCTTCGTAAATACAAGCTTTGAAGTTGAGGCAATAGTTGGCCCTCGGGCTGTATCAGTGGGAGTAGTCTCCTTAAGCGAAGTGGCTACATCCTTATATGAATTGTCAGAGGCAAGTACTTCGGCTACAGTGCGGTTAAACGCATCAGCAGCGGCAGCGGTTGCTTATGCGGCCGCAGTAGCTGCGGCAGCGTTTGTGGCTTCTCTCTCCATCTTCTTCTTTTCAGCTTTACGCTTCTTAGAAGGAGTATTGTCTTTCTTGGTCATAATCTTAACTTAGGACTACTAGCTTGTCTCTTAAGGACTAGCTTGGATAAGAAACATTTTGTGGTTGTTAATCTACCTTTACGCTTAAGTATAAGTTACTAATACCTTTGATAACTTTTAAATGTGTAAGATTCGGTCTAATAAAGGCGATACTAATGCCTTAGAATAAATAAACGCGTAGGGCAATTCTAAGTATCGTATAAATATCAAAGTAAATAAACGAAATGAGACTTTTAGTAAAGTTAGGTATGCCTCGTGAAAACAGCAATACTCTGAGGGATTGTGAGGCTAAGACATTGCCTATATATAATCCTCTCGGTACTGTTTCCGCCGAAGGGATTTTATTTAGTGTTTCGTTGTCGCTCTATTAGAAACTATGGTATGTTTCACTGGGGCGAATCCGAGAGACTCATAAAATCCTATCTTTAGAAGAAAAAAATAGAAACAAAAATACTCTTGATGTCTTTAGTTAGTGTCTTAACAAGTAACTTGCCACTATCAAGAATTACCGACTTAGCCTTCATCAGACTGGCACATCTGGTTGGCTGATCGGAGGATCAACTAGGTAACATTAATAGTCCCTAGAAACCTATATTCGGTTGAGCCATCTCGCTACCGAAGTATTCAGATATAAATAAAATTGGAAAGTAAATGAAGTTCTATTAATAGAACTAGACCAACTCTTTATGTTTGGTATTTTACTGAGGCCTTTTAGTGGCGTCGTCCAAATATCTGATATGTAAAAGGGAAAAGGTATTAATTAATAAAACCATTAAAAACCATTTTAGGAAACTAAAGTCCTCGTACTATTCAGAGTACATTTAGGAGACTAAGTTCCTCGTACTATTAAGAGTACATTTAGGAAACTTAAGTTCCTCGTACTATTAAGAGTACGTTTATAATTTACGTACTGCTTAAGAGTGCGTTTATAACATAACTCAGGACTTTCACACATGGGGGTCCTAGGCTGGTCATGTATTCACGACCCACTATAGTAGGTCCTAGACACTATAACAGGGTCCTTCGTACACTGGTAATCAAGGTAGAAAACATCTACCTCGAATATTTTTATCAGTAGTAAACTCAGTGCACAGTTTACTACAGCAAAGGATTAACTACTAAAACTAAAGGCTGGCTAGTGATTTATACTTTTAAAAAAAATCCTTCTTTAAGTCAGCAGCTCACGTAGGGTTCAAACATCTACTCAGCACACACCCGGTTGTTGTTCCAACAGGCCAATGGGCGGGCTAGGACGCCACATATGTCCCCAGCGTTTTTTTTATTGGCCGCAGACGTGGCCAGTATACACAGCAAAGTATGTAGTATACCAAAATCACGACAGAGGCCGCTCGGGCTGTCCACTTGATGTCCCAAATACACTGTTTTTGTGTGTGGCAGATTTACCATAAAAATTCCCAAAAACAAATCACCTACATTTTTTACGTTTCCCAAAATCACCTTCTTTTTCACGTTTGTTTTTTTGAAAGTATATACGAGTATTTAAACCCCTAAAACCAATCCTTTTTGTGAACGACTGAAAGGCGAT
>NW_014040265.1:32004-35150 GCF_001186125.1 Sphaeroforma arctica JP610 | reverse complement strand
TAGTGTGTGTATTTGTGTATGCGGGTGTATGCCGCCTACTAGACTAGAGTATATGACATTTTTTATTTTCTTGTAGAAGGTAAAACCAAAATGGAACCTACTTAAATTCCCTAGAGGCTGGGTTTTAATAGTGATATGACATACCAACTATCTCATCGTGGATTTTCTTCCGCATTCACACAGGGGCGACATAATATTTGCCTATAGGAAAGTAACGTTTATGAAACTGCTGGTGGATTGTTTCAAAAGCTATGCTTTAGTGTATTTGTCATATTTAGATTGATTTACAACAAATTGAAGTGCAAATTGCTATCTAATATGAGTTTCCTAGTGTACAAGACACGATTGCTGCTCCGTCACGAGTGCGGGTCACGGGATCAATAGGACATAATTTTACTTCACAAAGAGATGGTCTTAATACGTTGTAATCTTGTTACTACCTGGCATATGTGTTGGATAATCGTACACTTGTAAATATGAGCTGGAAATCTTCAAACTTTGTATAAGTCAGTTTTGGGCAGTCCGTCCCGTCATCCAGCTTGTCCTGGCACTATGGCCTGCCAAACAGCCCTTAAGCTCTGGCCGGCGGGAGAGGCTTGAAGCGCCTTTTAAACACTAAACACCAATAAACTTTAAACATACCAAATCACACGCTTTTGTTCGATGGTATGTTAGATGGGTATAGGTGCGGTTATCAAACTATGTGTAATGATTGATTGATTTTTTTTTTGGCGGCAAGTCCCACCAAGAGATGCGTGTGTTTTAAGATTCGGGGTTTTTATCTGAATACAAAAGTTCTATAAACAAGTTCAAATCCTTGAGTTGCAAACAATCGGCAACCAATGTACTGTCAAAGTGGCTCTACGTACGACAGTATCAACTTTAGTCCGAGAGAAGGTCTATATAAATCTCGGACATCCGCAGCAGAAACAAGCTCATAGCCTCTACTCGCTTTCCTTCGACAATAGTATTTCAATCATGCAGCAGGTGTGGTAGCGGCTGCTGCGGCTATAGACAAGGATTCTGGACTACGTTGGCGGTGAGATTTCTTTGGGTGGCAGGGGTGCTGAGTAGCCTTACCTCATTCATAGGGGTGGCAGTGGTAGTCGCAATAGTAGTAGTAGGGAGGTGGGGGGGGGGGACAGTGCTTGTGCGAGGGACACCGGCTCCAAGGGCACTAGTGGTGGTCTACCGTGCTTAAGGGACTTGGACGGCCGTGCGGGATGGTACATAGTTAGTTGTTAAAGCAGACAGGGTTCTACGAGGCGTCTGCCCAAAGGACTTGATCTCTTTCAGCAGTTTGGAGCGCAGAATACCATCTCGGACACGTGGCGGTGCAGTCGTGCCGCCCAGCACGTAACATCCAAGTCGAGGAATGGCAAGCATGCCTACTGATTTGTGCCATTTACACGTTGCAGTCCCCGGAATACCCGTCGTCAGGGTAGATCATACACTTAAGGGCTTCGAGGCGGTCGCCTATTCGTAGTCTGTGTAAAAGTCGGTCTCCTCGAGGCTGACTATACGATACTAAAACGTTTATGTTAATAATACAATACGTTAAAACGTTAGAATGCAAAATGTTAAATAAGTTTAGCTTCAGCCCTTGGTAATGAGCAAACGATTAAGGAATTTTAGACTGATTTTAGACTGAGACTATTGTCTATATGCTTGGCTTTAATCACTCACTACTTCGGTCTAGATATATTTATGTTTTAGTTACCGAGACTAGATATCAATTCTACATTTCACGCCTCGAAACAATCACCTAATCAAACTAACCAATAAAATACCTCTAAGTCCAACTTAATTAAATAAAAAATAAAATCAAAACACCAAGCTGGTGCAGTATCCATCTGCGCCTAAACCTCATCACTTGGTACCTAGCTTCTCATCCCATTTAAGGCATAGGCGGGCACATCTAGTTGGCTGGCTAGGAGGAATCAAAACCATGCTGTCCTATTCTCAGTGGATTATCTTGCTCTGAGATCATTTTCGAATTATACCATAGGTTTGTACCAACAACAATTTCATGCCTGAGACCTTCTCTCATGGTACTCTCAATAATTAGCGATTCCCAAAGTGTTATTTTCAGGTGTCAGATTGGTGTTCAGTACTATTATAATTTCAGTGGAAAAACCAATCTATATTTGGAAAGCCACCTAATTGTCCACAGTAGAGTCCCATACTCTAATGAGTACTGTCATATGTTCAGAAATTTGAATTACGCCATTCTTGTTCATGTCCAATTCGTTAAACACGTTAACACGTTTATAAAATACGTTAACTGTGCAACTACTATAAAGAACCCGTTATTTTTACATCTGAAATGGTCCGTGAACTGCAATAACAATAGCATTTCTGTCAACCAGTGCTGTGAAAGATTGTATCGGTTTTGGTACACGACGAGGTATAGCTGTTTCAGGTACCCAGGAAACAGTCCGCGCCTCCGGTGTATCGGACAGGTGTTTTGTAGCTTGTCAATAATATTGGTGCATGGTCGTAAAACACCCCCAACCAGCGTGAGACATTGGGGCATGGTATGAATATGCATGTAGTAATATATGTATACGTACATATATTGATATATACATATACACATATTTATGTGTGTGTGTGTGTGTGTGTGTGTGTGTAACTTACACGAGTAGGTTATATAGGTAGTCTTGTATAACATATATATACATTGTACAAGACTACATGCATGACATATCTCCCATGCCTTTCACCATTGCTTCTGCGTTTTTGTCTAATGATCTGGCCGAAAAACTGGAACCGTACATGGACGGGGTAATAGTTGAAGAAAGCGCCGAGTGGGATGAAGTAAATGCCTACAAGGCGTATGGGGATGCCCGTCTGGTTGTTCGAGTACTCGGACAGATCCAAGGCCGCAGAGGCCGCCAAAATATCCTGGGTCACTAGCGTACAATTCGATACAAACAACGGATGGGAATGATTATAGAGCTCATGTATTCTCGTCCATATTGACGTTGCAGCAGCAGTACGCCACATCACATATTCATATTGTACTTGCAGCCACCGTACGCTACAATACATATCCACTCCGATCTCGTCCATATTGTCGTTGCCGTAGCTATACGCTACAATACATATCCACTTCGATCTCGTCCATATTGTCGTTGCCGCAG
>NW_014040265.1:22464-31984 GCF_001186125.1 Sphaeroforma arctica JP610 | reverse complement strand
TTCGATCTCGTCCATATTGTCGTTGCCGCAGCCATACAACTGTACGCTATATCGAATATCCAATTCGATATCGTCCATATTGTCGTTGCCGCAGCCTTACAGCCGTACGCTACTTCGCATATCCACTTCGATATCGTCCATATTGTCGTGGCAGCCGCCGAACGCTACAATACATATCCGCTTCGATATCGTCTATATTGACGTGGCAGCCGCTGAACGCTATAATACATATCCACTTCGATATCGTCCATATTGTCGTTACAGTTGCCATAGTTCGCGCTAGTTGTGGGCATTAAGTCTAGCACCTGGTGTCTGACTGAGTCCAGGAGGGGGTCTTGAAATATTTGGCCGATTTGAAGTAAAAGGGTGGTGTGGTCGCCGGTGCGCGTACGGCTAAAAATGCTAGCACCAGGGAATGCGACAAAAAAAAATAGACCTGTAGGGAATGAACATATGGTATGGCTCTCATAGTCGCTGTAGTGGTTCAGGAAAGATTGATGGGAGGAAGTGGTCAGTAAATTCCCGTTTGAAGCTTGGGCCCAGTGAGTCGACAATGGAAGATATGTGCTGAGTCAATTCGGGCCGGTGTTGACAAAACACTGTTACTATCGAATGTTCCATATATTTGCTTGCTGACCTACTAAGTAGAGTACCCACCTCTGTGGTACGGATCGGGTCTGCGCCGTGTAGTGCCGCGGAAAGGGTTAGTGCAGAGTACGAAATACCGAGAAGGACCAGGTTATCTGTCATAATCCGGTCGAGAAGCGAGGATGGGGGTAAGCCAATGCCGCACCAGACCACGGATGAATTCGGTATGTGTTGGGTGGCCTGGATCGGAAGTATCATAGTCGGAACCAACAAGCGCGATGATTTGGTTTGAACCGATATTTGGAAGTAGTACTTCAACAGCGTGATTAGCCGGGGTATGGGGAACATCAGTTGATGTGTCAGGGACGGGTGAGGGTACGGTGGTTCTTCAACATGCTGGAGAAAAGATCCAAGGTGTTCGTGGAGGGTCCAGATACTGTGGAAGTCGTGGCACTCCTGTAATTGCTGAAGGAGGTCAGGGCCAATTGGCGGCAGTTTCTCGAGCCTGGAGTGAGAGTTTTTTTTTTTTGCAAACGCGTATATGCATTTGACTCGTACGGCACGGACCAACGTCGAACTATTGGTGGTGCACGCAGAACAACGGACCGAAGTAGACGCATTTTATGTACAATTCTTGCCACCTTAATAATTGTAGTTGTTCCCTGGCAGTACATTCAAATAAATATCGCGCGCGAGACTCAGTTTTCTCACTAAGCATTTATTGCCAGGTTGTACAATCACTGTCGAAGTTCGTAAGCCACTCGCCAATGTTTGGAGCGAGGAGGTAGTCAATCTTTTTGATTGCCTCAGAGAATTCCGCGTGAATGACGACGACGGCGACGTATTCTAACCGGTAAGAGGTAATTCTGAAATGGATCCGCCTGCCCTAAATTTAGTTAGGATCGACGAAGTCCTGAATCCCCACCTTCTTAAACATGCTGGCACGTCCTTACGCGAAAATTGTCTTTGGCATCTTCATCGGGCATACTAAACATTTGTCCCCTTCCTTTTTATATTCAGTATGTTAGTTGACGCACAGTTCAATTACGGTGCTATCAGTCGTGGATGTTAGCAGCCTGTTGGACTGTAAAATACGCATCACTGGTGTACCGCTCCTATCGTGATTTATTGAACTTAACGGATCCTACGCCACTCTAAGCTACACTTCTCGATCCAGTATATTATTTCCACTCATGCTCTGTCAAATAAAGCGCCGGATGCGCAGTATCGAAGTCACCAACGAACTCCGATCCGCACTGGGTAGGTTAAGGTATCACTTGCGGTATTTGACCGCTATTTTTGGCACTGATTGTCTTAGTCTGGGTGTTATTGAGGCCATCATTTTCGCCATTTGGGTCACATAGAAGAACGAGAAGCTTTGGAAACAGGTTCGGACAAAGTGATGAAACTGAAATATACCAAAACAGTCTACGGCAGATGTATTTTTAGTATATATCGCTAGAAGCCCGCTTGGAGTGTGATTGCACAAATAGTATTTTTGTTTAAGCTCATGCGTACACATCGACGCAAGACATTTTTAATTATTGTTTCCGTCAGCATTGTCACGGGCTTATGTCACGGGCTTATTTACCTCATTTCACATTTTAAAGTGAAGAAAATACAACGTTGATCAGCCTTCACGAATTACGTCTAAAACAAGCAGCAAAAAAATGTTTATAGAAATCAGTGTGTAGTGCAAGAATGCACGCTAGCTGTACTCCAAGCTTCGACAGAATGCATCTACCTCATGATATTTTTCCTAAGCATTGCCGCGTAATGTATTTGAAAGCTTTTTTATATAAAAAAGTCAAAAACTATAGTGTGCGGTAGCTGTAGCCGGATTTGGGCTGACATTTTTTTGTTTATTATGGAACCGTCTAGTCCTATAACACCAAATATTGCGCCCCAGAAAAGTGCAAGACTACATCAACCATGTCAATTATGTAGCGCTTATTGCGGATAAAGGTCATATTGCGGATAATGGTTCGCTATCTCTCATTCAGGGGTTCCATGTAGAACTATAGAAATACTTTATCACAGAGATCGTGTTTCGGGATTGCTTCTGATTTGGAGAGTTGGCAGTCTCTTTTCACGCGGACCATCGATGGGGATTTCGAAAATCCACTGGGCCCCGTCGTTGGTGTTTAAGAAAAAAAACTTGGCTTGGCCGATAGATCGTCCACTACTCCTTCTGCCACTGCGCCGAGACGCCCTAATCAACACTGTCAACAATGCGCTTCGTAAGATATTGTCTTGCTACTTTTTATTTTTAAATTCTCTGCTGATAGATTAGTTTCCTTTTCTTTCTCCTGTCAACTTCAAGCATATCTACTAGTCATCAAAATTAGACCTCGGTAGCTTCTACCAAGACAGAATGTATCAGTCATATCAGTTTCTGATGCACATCCCATCTGTAACTTCGGTTTGAACACGATTTGTTATTTGATATATTTTCTGCCTCACTACTGCATCCAAGACGATAGACGAGATTTGGAATAACAGGTTGAAGATATTTCAAACAATACACATCGACATATTTGAAAGCTTATGGGATAATCTAGTCGAAGTGAAGTCAAATGCTGGACTAGACATATCCAGGACAAAATCTGATGAGGAAGTGTTAAGGTGATTCCGTCTGATTCCTTCGGTCTCAGAAGTTCTCTCAGTCCCTTGTTTGCGTAGCTCCGAAATCGAGTGTATACAACTTCGGATCAAAGCTTGATTACTAAAAATATTGTGAAGGCGCCCCACTGAAATGCGAACGAAAAGTCTTTCACAAATCAAGTTCAGCGTCTGTTATCTTGCCAGTACACAGATTGGAAGCTGCACTGAGAATACGATACCCGTAATTACAGATCTCGAACATTGAATGAGAACATATCTTGTCTGGCATCGTACAAGCCAATCGATGGCATCTATATAGATATCAACTACACATATCCCAGGACAATGGAAAACAGTTTGCAAAAATCTTGCACAATTTTCGGAAACTGTCCTACCTCGAAGTGCAACACACGGTAGTACCACTAATGCAACGCCAGCAGGATGAAAGGGATCGAGTGGTGACATACTAGTCAACATAACTTTGCTGAAGTTGAATGAACGCGGACCATCTCCAAGTATATCAGTAGTGAGGTGCATTTATGTACAGGGTATGTAGCGCTCGAGGCTTGATGAAGAACACAGCTCATTTCACTAAGCAATGAGAAAGGCACTCCTCCAAGGTCGATAGCCGTGTAAAACCCTGATCTCTACAGGCTCCTGATCCACAGACTTACTAGATTCACCATCAGCATCCATCTCAGTCTCAATAGAACGACCGTGGAAGTGCACATACGCGGCATTAGCTGTCTCAGCGGAGTCGAACACCAGAAGCGCGGTTGTATTGCTTCACAAATAGAAGGTTAAAAAATCAAGTTGCAGTGTTAATGAATGACCAACTGTGACCTCGGAGAGTGTATCTGTGCGAAGTATTCGGAAGTACACAAAGAACTCATGATATGGCATTGAGAAATATACCAAAATACATATTAGGCTCTTGAACCAGAGAGAAATTTAGCAAACCCCCTCATATCGTCTCCAAAACAACCCCTCTTCATAGCAGCGTGGAACAGATTCTTCGTAATTCTACCTTGTTGCATCACAATAAGGCGTCAGACCCATCCAACAATAATGGATCAGATTGAAACACTCGAATCAGAAAGTCTCACTCTAGAAGAATGCACTCAATCATCAAATCAGATTGAAAACTGGCAATCATAAGGTCAAGCCAATGCAAATCTCGAGTGGCACAGTGTTTCGAAAACAATGCTTGAAACATGGAGTATATGCGAGGACATCACGTGTATGATACGCAAATACATCACGTATGACATACTAGCGATATAAAATCAGTGCCCATTGTACGTGCACAAAGACACGTATATATGCGACTGGACTCCATTGCGGGTGTAAGCATCGTGAAAATTCATCGTTGACCATAAACAAAAATTGTTAACTAGTCTTGCCTCAGTGCGGTATGCAACAGGTACACTGGGACACGTTCAAAGCATTTGGGTAGGTATTTGCTACAAATTTAGACTGCTTCAGCCCAATTTGAGAAATGCTTCAGCCCAATTATCATTTAAAGCAGGCCATCCGTATTAGGATACATACTCAAACGAATTAAATTAATTTGTGCGTGATGTACCTTTGTGAGCCGGGATTCTCGTGCACGATGCGCTCCACTGTGAGCGGCTTCAAAAAGTTCAGTATAGCGCTGTCGGTTGTATTTTGTGGCAAATTGAAAAACACGGCACATCGACCGTCGTAGGGCTCGCTCAGATTCCCGGGCAAATAGTTGGACCAGTATGTGGGCGGTTGAAATCTCGAATTTTTCTGTGTATGCGAGCGTACGTATGGTCATAGTTATTAAAAGCGAGTGACTAATATGAGTGCGATCATGAGCTGCAGACAAGTGCACCTCAATTGCTATGAATAGCGAGTCTTCAGTCCATTGATATATTTGTGTGCTACTATACCGCGAGTTTAATTTGTCCTCAAGTCGAGAGGTGAACAATACAAACAGGTCATAGTCAAATGTAGGAACGTTTATACGGCGACAATGCACACTATAGCGACTGTGCATGCGTGTTATGGTTATTGCAGATTTCTAGTACTGCTAACGAATTCCTATCAAACGTGATTTACCAAATAGTGCACCATCTCCGACTTGGTTTCGAGTGAGAAAATTTCACTTACAAACTAAGGTTCATCTATTACGGGAGAAGTACCATAGGCGTGCGATTAACGAGCAAGCAGGTTGTGGTACGAGAATGTTCGATATCCAGCACCCGACAAATGTCAACTGCACATCAAACCCACCAGGCCATATCACTAAACGACCAACAACGTATCATCACGAGCATACTTAGCGCCCACCATATACGGAGCCCCGATCTATAGGGTTGCTATGGGGTTTAGGGTTAGCCCTACCCCTACCAGAAAATACCACAGGAACGGTACACGAGAACAATAACATACAATGCTGACCCTCACAGAGGACCCGCAGATCATCATGCCGTCTGTCTGGAGCTCCACTTGTTTCCTTGTGTGGGGACCGGTGAAGAACACGTACCAATTCAGCTTGGCGTTCCTCTGGTACAAAGAACCTGGTGCCGAATAGTCCGGAAAAGCTGTGTATAGGGTAGGTAGGCATGAGGTAGGTATGATTAAAAAAAGGTTGACATTTGGCTGGGCAGGTGGAAGTGGGGTTGATTGAACGAGGGGAAATCAGCCTTTGTAAGGTTTTGTATGAGCGAGTTCGAAAGCACTATATAGCTTCTGTACGTATATTTCGTTCATACTGTCATCGGTTGTGTTGAACCATGCGTACATAGCAAGATTAAACATGACATGTGAACAGTACTAAGCAGCACATGTTGTATTCACAAGCATAGGCGCGTGCTGTGAACGCACATGGCCTATACATTTGACTGCATACATGACACATTGAATGGTATGTGCAGCCCGCAACGAGGGTTCAAAAATCCGGCATCTGCACCAAACCATACATTACTACCCTTTTCCAAGTACACGCCTAGCTGGCCTATTGTACGCTTATACCACACAGACACAGTACTAGCATCTGGGATAGGGACAGTTCGCATCTGATGCCGACGGTCGACACAGCCTTGCACATGTCAATTTACCTTCCCCTGCTATGAGATAGAAGGTAACTCCCTCTACTATTATACATATTCGTGGATAGAAGGCAGATCCGTCTACCACAATACATATTCGTGCATGTGAAAGAAGGGAAATCCGTCTACTATCATACGTATTCATGTATATGAAAGAAAGCAGCTCCCTCTACTAGCATACATATTCGTGTATAGAAGACAACTCCGTCTACTATCATAAATATTCGTGAATAGAAGGCAGTTCCCTCTATTATCATACATATTCGTGCATGGGAAAGAAGGCAACTCCTTCTACTATCATACATATTCGTGTATTGGCATGACGTGAGTACCCACACGTCACATCAAATTACAATTGATTATGAGTACAAATTGCTTGCGTCTGAGAACAGAGAAGGCAATTACGTCACATGCACACACTAAAAAAATAAAATAAATTAAACAAAATGCTCTATACCTCCTTGTGTTAAGTGCAAGCATACTCAATATACTCCATCGTGCTTGATCAACCTATCAACGTTCATACTTGCACTGACAGTAAACAGAACGCTTTATACCTTCTTGTGTTAAGTGCAAGCATACTCAATATACCCCATCGTGCTTGATGAACCTATCAACGTTCTTACCTGCACTGACAGTACCGGGTGTGTACCCAGTGGTGGGGAACTTTTGTCTGATGTCGTCTACTGTGGCACTGGCGGGCACCCCGGTCAACATGACACACACTGTTGTGTGCGGCTGTAGTGGTAAGTGTGTGCGTATAGGGCTGGTGGGGTGAGTCAAGAAACCAATTCTCGCGGTGAGAGTGGGCTTGCATTAAAAAATATTGTTTTCCAGTGAGGTGTTTTACAGCGTACAAGCTATACTAGCCATACGGGTAGTCGTAAAACATACACATGCGCATATCTCTCTCTCGAGGATGCGGAGGTACACACCTACAGATGCTCCGCTGACCACACGGGACGACTCTATGTGTCTCGTCCCCCACATATACGCTAGCTACTTCAGGCATACACTTGTCAGAACGGGTGTGGAAATACACCCAGAGTACCCTGCTCTCTCGAGATGTAAGCAACGAACAAGCTCCCCTTTTCACACGAGTAAGTCAACACCTCAACCGACTACCCACACAGATACACGGATATATATATATTTCATGGTCCAAATATTAGCTTAGCGGCATGCGTCTCTGTACGCAGACTCTCGTCTCACGCACATGCGGCTTATACACCTGATTAGTTCATGCTCTATTGCACCCCTAATGAAAGTACCTGGATTGACCTCGCATGTACAAGCCCCCCCCCCCCCCCTCGTCCTAACTCACCCATGGATAGGATGGTCTATACATACATCACACGTTTCTGTGTCCCTGGCGATGCACATATTACCACGCGTGTGATCTATGCAGAATACACAGCAGGTCTATCGGACGTCTGAGTACAAAGAGAGACAGGGCTCGTGTGCATGCGCTCCTATACACGCCACTACCCACTGCTGCATAGATAGAAATAGCTACGCTTGTATTGGGAATGAAGCTATCTTCTCGCACTAAGAGCACGCGTTACACCAGGGGTTGAGGCAAGTTAAAACCGCTCAATAGGATTATTTGGTGGTTAAAACACTAAATCACATAGTATCTGGTGTGCTTATAGTGTTCAGTGGTGCACTAAGCTCCACACTCGATACCGTTTCCTTTCAGACCCCGAGAAGAAATGTTACAACAAGTAGTTTATCATTTCTGGGCCCGAATTCTGCTGGCAATGAAAAAGGAATAGACATACACATCACACACCATATTATAATCACTGAAAGCAAATTCATGCTTGCACGTGAGATGAAATAGAGCACATCTCTTTGTCTATACGCGTGGGATCGCATATTACTGTACGTGTGGGCGTATCTCATCTGCGTACAGGCACACACCTTGGGTATCGGCTTTTCGGTACTTTCAGTAGCTGTTGAATAACTTCTTGCATGCAACCCCCTTTGGCTATTCGAAATCTGTCTGTTGTCTTGCCTACTTATTTGTTGTTTGTTTGTAATATGGGAACATATAGTTGGAAGTTGTGCGATTGACCTACTTTCAGCCGAGTTCAGGTATCTGCTGGTGTGTATACTACACCTCATGTGTGACCATTGTGATTGCAGGAGCGATCGCATCCCCAAGCGTCCCATTGTAGTTGGAGCTAACAACATGATTAACGGATAGCTCTGCTGCTAGCGTGCTAATACTGGGTATATACTTGTGTTTATATATTTTAACAGGAAGTATCGAATCCTGGACTATCTATTTAGCTAGTTATTTGTAAATACATAGCCTTCTAATGTTTATTTAGAAGGCTAAAGTACAGAATGTCCCTTTTCTTGTTCTCAGAATAGGTGGCTATTTCATGATATCCGCATTGCATTCACGTGCATTGAAAATCGCGGGCAATCGAATCGGCCAATGAAAACGACGTTGTCCCAGAATATCACTAATAGCGTAGGGTATATACATAGCGTAGGGTATATACACATGAATATATACACATACATGCAACTTGAATGTTTAAATAGATAAATACATCGAGAACACCTTTATGAGCAGAACGCATAACAGGATTTAATTATTGGATACCAGTAAAGACAATTATAGAGACTTATATAGTAGAGCGGAGTACCTACATGCATGCACAGTTGCATACTTCGCAAACGCCCACTTAGAACCTTAGGACTTGAACGAGCAAACGTACACGCACAAGGTTCATAAAGCCTGCGGTCAAATCTTATAGCAGTTTATTAAAAATATAAGTATTAGTGAGGCTTACAAAGCGCATATTGTGTAAATTAAGAAGATGGCGTCGGAGCAAGCGTACTTTAAAGACCTACAGAATCTGCGGAGTGAGAGGTTGTCGCTTTTTAACCGCACACGCTCAATTGCTAAAGACAGTGCGTTTGTAAGCGATGTTAAGGCTTCGTATGGGGATCTGCCTCTGGTAGCCAATTTGAGGTATGTATTTCTCTGGGAGTGCATGTTCAATCAACTGAGGAGTATTTGCCTATTTGTATCCGCCAGAACCGTCCTTGAACATGGATAGGTATCCGCGAGGGATTGATAGCACGATCTCCACAAGATTGATACTCGAAAAAAAAAAATGAAGGGGTAGATAAATGCATCCACAAACTACTCTCTGATTGCATTAATCTGTTTTTTAAACGCTTCGCTTTGTGAGTTAAATGCACTTGCATTTATGACCTAATGAATGGCATAC